>NC_139505.1:2702196-2731259 GCF_008360975.1 Lichenostomus cassidix
CGATATAAATATGTGGTTGTGTTCTGATAGCCCAGCGTTTTTGAAACGGGATTGGAATTCAATTTTCATTTCAAAATTAAAAATATTCTTATTGAAAAGAAATATTAAAAATATTCTTTTAAAAATAAAATTTTTTTTATTTTATTTTTATTCTTATTAAAGGCTAAAGAAAGGTAAAAAATTTATTCTTATTAATTCTTATTATTAATAATAATATTTATTCTTATTAAAAATAAAAGGTAAAAAATTGAAAAATTATTTGTCCAGGTGAGCTTTTGCTGTTCCCTTCAGCTCTTGGCTTCTCACCTCAAAATTTCAGTGGATTTTCTTGTAAAATTTAAATTTTCATTTATTTCTCTGAGTTTCTTTATCAGCGCAGATATTTTAATTCACATTTTCTCTGCTTGTAGCACAAAAATCTGCCTGAACACCCTGGAGACAAAACCTGCATCTGGATGGTTTAAAAAAAAAAAATTATAATTTTATTATTTTATAGTTTTATAAAATAATTTTATAATTTTATAATTCCACTGAAAAGTGCAGGATGGCCTCGTCCAAAAATTGAATTCTTTTGCAGCACAAAAATCTGCCTGAACGCATGAGAGACAAAACCTGGAGGTTTTAAAAAAATATTTCATATTTCCACTGAAAACTGCAGGATTGAGTTAGAGAATCAATTGGAATCCAAATCTGAATTCCAACTCCGTGTAAAACTCGCTGATTTCAGAAGAAAACGAGTTTAAAAAAAAAAAAAAAATATATATATATAAAAAATAAAAATAAAAACTATTAAAAATATATAAAATATAAAAAATACAAAAATATAAAAATAAAAAAATAAAAATATAAATATAAAAATATAAAAATATAAAAAATAAAAATATAAAAATATTAAAATGTAAAATATAAAAAATATAAAAAATATAAAAATATAAAAAATATAAAAATATATAAAATATAAAAATATAAAAATATAAAAATATATAAAATATAAAATATAAAAATATAAAAATATAAAAATATAAAAATATAAAAAAAAAAAAAAAAAAAAAAAAAAAAAAAAAACAAAAAAAAAAAAAAAAATATAAAAAATATAAAAATATAAAAATATATAAAAAATAAAATATAAAAATATAAAAATATAAAAAAATAAAAATATAAAAATAAAAATATAAAAATATAAAATATATAAAAATATAAAAATATAAAATATAAAACTATAAAAATATAAACACATAAAAATATAAAAATATAAAAATATAAAAAATATATAAAATATAAAAATATAAAAAATATAAAAAATATAAAAAATATAAAAATATAAAAAAATAAAAAACCATATAAAATATATAAAAAAAAATAAAAATAAAAAAATTTTTAAAATATTTTTTAATCTACCACGCGTGAATAAGAAAACCAAAAACCTTGCACCTCCAAGCAGATAAAAACGATGATTAAGACTCCAGGCAGCCTAATTACCCCAGCTAACGAGAGGCGAAGGAACGAGAAATCCGCGTTGTCATCCCGAAAGAACCTCACGGGAACCTCGCCAGGCGCGAACCTCCACCAACTCACCGCCGAGATGAAAGGAAACCTCCGGGGCTGTAATCTGCGTTTCGCGCCGCGTCAGACACCCCAACCGACTCGTAAAACGTAAAATAAACTCAAAACGTTGAGCAAAAAAAATCTCTTTCGCCACCCGCGGGGCGACCCGGGCGTGATGAACGCGGTCGATGGGAGGTTGGCGGGAATCCCAAAAAGTCCCTCCTCGAAACTGAGGAATTATTGCGGTTGGGAAAGAGATCTGAGGTCGTCGAGGTCGAGTTGGGTTTGATCCCCACTTGGTCGGTCATTCCTAAAATCTGGGGATTCCCTCCTGGACACCTCCAGGCGTGGAATTTTTTTAGGTTTTTGATTTTTATTTTTTGAGGGAGATTGTTAGGTTGGGAAAGAAGTCCAAGGTTGAGTCTGAGCTTAACCCAGGAATTCCCTCCTGGACACCTCCAGGCGTGGAAATTTGGGTTTTTTTAGGTTTTTGATTTTTGTTTTTTGAGGGAGATTGTTAGGTTGGGAAAGAAGTCGGAGGTTGAGTCCGAGCTGGGATCGATCCCAGAAAAAATCCCAGGAATTCCCTCCTGGACACCTCCAGGCATGGAACTTTATTTAGGATTTTTATTTTTATTTTTATTTTTTAAAGGAGATCATGGGATTATTAGGTTGGGAAAGAAGTCCAAGGTTGAGTCCGAGCTGGGATCGATCCCAGAAAAATCCCAGGAATTCCCTCCTGGACACCTCCAGGGGTGGAAATTTGGGGGTTTTTTAGGTTTTTGATTTTTGTTTTTTGAGGGAGATCATTAGGTTGGGAATGAAGTCCAAGGTTGAGTCCGAGCTTAACCCAGGAATTCCCTCCTGGACACCTCCAGGCATGGAAATTTGGGTTTTTAGTTTTTATTTTTATTTTTTGAGGGAGATTTAGGTGGGAAAGAAGTCCAAGGTTAAGTCCAAGCTGGGATCGATCCCAGAAAAAAATCTCAGGAATTCCCTCCTGGACACCTCCAGCCACAGGAATCCAAACCTTTCCGAGGATTTTCCCTTTTCCAGCAGGAATTTCCCCAAATTCCCACCTGCCAGATCCCGAAATTCCCCCTTTGCTCCGGGATGAGCTCCCCCAGCTCCCTCGGCATTCTCCATTCCCTTCTCCTGCTGGAAAATTCCCTGGAAAATCCCAATTTTCCCACTTCCCTATTTCCCTCTTCCCCTGATTGTCCAAGAACTGCACACAGATTTTCTCATTTCCACCACAAAACCACCCACCACCACAAACCACCCACCACCACAAACCACCCCACCACCACAAAAACCACCCACCACCACAAACCCACCACCACAAACCACCCACCACACAACCCACCCACCACCACAAAAACCACCCCACCACCACAACCCACCACCACAAAACCACCCCACCACCAAAACCCCACCACAAACCACCCACCACCACAACCACCCCACCACCACAAACCCACCACCACAAAACCACCCACCACCAAAACCCACCACCAAACCCACCCACCACCACAAACCCCCACCCACCACAACCACCCACCACCACAAACCACCAACCACCCAACACCCACCACCAAACCACCCACCACCACAAAACCACCCCACCACCACAAAACCACCCACCACCACAAACCACCCACCACCACAAAACCACCCCACCACCACAAACCACCAACCACCCAACCACCCACCACCACAACCATTTTCCCATTTCCACCACAAAATTTTCCATTTTCACCACCACCACAAAATTTTCCATTTTCCCATTTCCACCACGAAATTTTCCCATTTCCACCACGAAATTTTCCATTTTCCTAATTTTCCATTTTCCCATTTCCACCACGAAATTTTCCCATTTCCACCACGAGATTTTCCCATTTTCCCATTTCCACCACGAAATTTTCCATTTTCCCATTTCCACCACGAGATTTTCCATTTTCCCATTTCCACCACGAAATTTTCCACTTTCCCATTTCCACCACAAAATTTTCCCATTTCCACCACAAAATTTTCCCATTTCCACCACGAAATTTTCCATTTTCCCATTTCCACCACGAGATTTCCCATTTTCCCATTTCCACCACGAAATTTTCCCATTTCCACCACGAAATTTTCCACTTTCCCATTTCCACCACGAGATTTTCCACTTTCCCATTTCCACCACGAAATTTTCCATTTTCCCATTTCCACCACGAAATTTTCCATTTTCCCATTTTTCCATTTTCCCATTTCCACCGCGAAATTTTCCCATTTCCACCACGAAATTTTCCATTTTCCCATTTCCACCACAAAATTTTCCATTTTCCCATTTCCACCACGAAATTTTCCATTTTCCTAATTTTCCATTTTCCCAATTTTCCATTTTCCCATTTCCACCACGAGATTTTCCATTTTCCCTCCTCCTCGTCCCACCGAAATTCCTCCCCGGGGTCACTCTGTCACACTCTGTCACATTTCCTGCTGACCAAGGACTGTCCTAACCCCAGGCTGGTGGCTCAGCAGTGTCACCACCTTGTCCTCTGTCCCTTCCCTCTGAAGGATCTCAGAGCTCTGGTTAATCGCTGCTCAAGGGCTCCTTTCGTGGTCGGAGCTTTCCTGTCCGTTCTCTTCACCTCAACAGATTTTCTGGCACATTTTTCAGGTCCTGGCAGGAGGTAGACAGAATTTCTGACTGATTTTCAGGTCCTGGCAGGAAATAAACAGATTTTCCTGCAGATTTTTTAGATCCTGGCAGGAAGTAAACAGATTTTCCTGCAGATTTTTCAGGTCCTGGAAGGAGTTAGACAGAATTTCTGACTGATTTTCAGGTCCTGGAAGGAAGTAAACAGATTTTTCTGCAGATTTTTCAGGTCCTGGGAGGAGGTAGAAACACTTTCTGACTGATTTTCAGGTCCTGGCAGGAAGTAAACAGATTTTTCTGCAGATTTTTCAGGTCTTGGCAGCAGTTAGAAACACTTTCTGACTGATTTTTCAGGTCCTGGCAGGAGGTAGAAACACTTTCTGACTGATTTTCAGGTCCTGGCAGGAAGTAAACAGATTTTTCTGCCTATTTTCAGGTCCTGGCAGGAGTTAGAAACACTTTCTGACTGATTTTCAGGTCCTGGCAGGAAGTAAACAGATTTTTCTGCCTATTTTCAGGTCCTGGCAGGAGTTAGAAACACTTTCTGACTGATTTTCAGGTCCTGGCAGGAAGTAAACAGATTTTTCTGCCTATTTTCAGGTCCTGGCAGGAGTTAGAAACACTTTCTGACTGATTTTCAGGTCCTGGCAGGAGGTAGAACCCCCTGGCTGTTGTTCGGACACCACTGGGGAAGCTCTGAGTTTTGCTGGGAGATTAATTAAATTTTACACACACAAACACTGGAATAAAACCCAATAAAAATCAGATTTTTCACTGCTTTTTTAGGTAATAAACGCTGAGACTTTTCCTGGATTCTCCATCCAGTTGCAGAGCAGATTTTGCCTTTTTAAATTCAATTTTACCTTAAATTTCTGCTCAGAATTTCTCCAAACGTGGTGATGCTCAACAATTCTGTTTTTCTGGAGGGAAATTCACACCCTGAGATCTTTTGGCAGCAAAACCGGATGAAGAAAATTCCTCGTGAGATAAAGATCTGCCTGAATCAGGAGGTAATTTTGTGTTTTGCTGATAAAACTAAAAGATATTCTGCGTGATTTGGTTTCAGGCTACTTATAAAATGTGGACAAAAATTGGGTTTATGTTTCAGAATTTATGATTTACACATATTTTTATAAATATTTTTATATTTATATATTATATATGTATATAAATATATATATATATATAAATATATCTATAATATATATTTTTTTAAATATATAAAAAATATATATTTATAAATATATTTGTATATTTCTATTTATATAATATATAATATATAATATATAATATATAATATATAATATATAATATATAATATATAATTTATGATATATGATATATGATATATTATATATGATATATATTTTTTATATTTTATATTTTATATTTTATATTTTGCATTTCAATATTTTACATTTATAGATTATAAATTATATATTTTACATTTTAATATTTTATATTTTATATATTATATATTATATATTATATATTTTACATTTTAATATTTTAATATTTTTTAAAATTTAAACATAATTCCTATAAATAATTCAAACAGAACCGCAGAAGTCCCAAACGGAGGCGATGCAAATTTAGAGGGAATTGGGATTTTTTTAGCCAAATTTTGGCTTTCCAGGACCTGAAAGGGTGACAAGGGACTTGGGGACAGACAAATTCCAAGGACCTGGAGTGACTCCAGGAGAGAATGGACAAATTTGGGGACACAAAACCCACCACGAGGATTTTCAGTGATGCAACAGAGATTTTATTGAGAACAAAAGAACAAAAACAACACCGAGGGTGGGGACAGGAGGTGGCAGAGCTTGAATGTCACTTCAATCTGTCACTCCTCCGGTCCCAGGGGTGACAAATCAGGAGACGACGAGGAGCTGAACCCGAGGAGGAATTGGGAAAGGATTTGGAGGGAAGGAGGATTTGCGTTTCGCGGTTTCCTTCGACGCCATCCGGAGGGTTTTTTCCCGCGGCGCTCAGCAGGACCAGCAGCTGCCGTAGCGGCCGTAGCGGCCGGACCACGAGGAGTAGGGGCTGCAGTAGCCAGAGCCAAAGGATCTCCCCGAGCCCCACAGGCCCCGGTAGCCCCCATAGCCCCACAGCCCCCCATAGCCCCCCAACCCATAGCCCCCATAGCCATAGGGACCCCCATAGAGCCCCCCGGAGCCCAGCGAGCCGTAACCCCCATAGCCAAATCCCCCATAGCCAAATCCCCCATAGCCCAGCGAGGCCCTCGAGGCTCCCAGCACAGGCGCTCCAGCAGATCCCACCACGGAATCCTGCGGGAAGGAGCTCAGGATGGGCCCGGGGAAGGTGACCACCACGGCGGGAGGCTGGATGACCGCGGTGGAGTCGGGGCACTGCCGGACACACGGCTCGTTGCCGCTGTCCGCCAGGGGCTGAGGCCGCAGGACGCCGCAGGCAGAGCTGGGGTAAAGGTCGTAGCAGGGCATTCTGGAGGGGCGGAGGAGGTCAGCGGACACTGGGGAGGGAACAAACACAAATTCCGTGGATAAAATTGTCATAAAATGGTTATAAAATGGTTACAAAATGGTTATAAAATTGTTATAAAATGGTTACAAAATGGTTATAAAATGGTTATAAAATGGTTATAAGTTGGACAATCCTCTTGAGGCTAATTTACCTTTACGCTTATCCCAAATCCATCTACACAGACAAACATCAAGAACTCCCACGATAAAAATCCATTAAAAATTTCTGTTGGCTGAACAAACTTCCTGCCGAGGCTTTGCAAGCTGCTTTGGTGGCTCTGATTTCTACTAATTTCTACTAATTTCTACTAATTTCTACTGATTTCTACTAATTTCTACTGATTTCTACTGATTTCTACTGATTTCTACTGATTTCTACTGATTTCTACTAATTTCTACTAATTTCTACTGATTTCTACTAATTTCTACTAATTTCTACTAATTTCTACTGATTTCTGCTAATTTCTACTAATTTCTACTAATTTCTACTAATTTCTACTAACAGGAAACGACACTTGAAAACCCCTGGTTTTGCCATTTCAAACCCAAACACATCCATTTCCAACACCAAAAGAAAATAACAATCATTGCAAAATAATCTGGTATTATTGAAGATTTTAGAATCCTTCTGGGTGATCCCAACCTCGATCAAAACCAGGAGAAAACAAATCCTGGGATTTTTTGGAAGGAGATCCCACGGAAGGATCCTTACCTTTCTCGGGGAGCTGAACGAAGCGAGGAAGGCGAAGTGGAGAGCTCCGGGTCGGGAGAGCTTTTATACCATCCTGGAGATCCTGGGGATGATCCAAGGAGCAATTTGGGGATGTTCATAATTAGGACAAACCCATAACGAATGCGACACGTCGCTCCTCAAAGTTCTGCTGACTCCTCGTTTGTTGGCTGGTCCGAAGTCTCGTGAAACGTGATTTGTGGGTTTCGTCACCCAATTTTCTTTCATCTCCACTGGGGACAAATCATCTCCACTGCTGTTATCATTCCGTCCTCAGCCCTGGAATTATCCCAAATATTACGGCAGGAATTATCCCAAATATCCCCAGCAGCTTCTCCGTCATTAATGCCAAAACCTGTCTGCTCGCTTGGGGTCACCGGGTGTGCAGAGGTGGTTTTTTTCCATTAAAAAACACCTGGAAATGTGCTTTAGAGCATTGGAAAAAATACCTGGAAATGTGTTTTAGAGCTTTGAAAAAAATACCTGGAAATGTGTTTTAGAGCATTAAAAAAAATACCTGGAAATGTGTTTTAGAGCATTAAAAAAAATACCTGGAAATGTGTTTTAGAGCATTAAAAAGAATACCTGGAAATGTGTTTTAGAGCATTGAAAAAAATACCTGGAATTGTGTTTTAGAGCAACTAAATAAATGGTTTAGAGCAACTCTGGAAATATATTTTAGAGTGATTAAATAAATTATTTAGAACAACTCTGGAAATGTGTTTTAGAGCGTTAAAAAAAAATACCTGGAAATGTGTTTTAGAGTAACTAAACAAATTCTTTAGAGCAACTCTGGAAATGTATTTTAGAGCAACTGAATAAATTATTTAGAGCAATTCTGGAAATGTGTTTTAGAGCAATTAAATAAATGATTTAGGGGAACTCTGGAAATGTATTTTAGAGCATTAAAAAAAATACCTGGAAATGTGTTTTAGAGCAACTAAATAAACAGTTTAGAGCATTAAAAAAAATACCTGTAAGTGTGTTTTAGAGCAACTAAATAAATGATTTAGAGCAACTCTGGAAATGTATTTTAGAGCAACTGAATAAATTATCTAGAGCAAATAAATAAATGATTTAGAGCAACTCTGTGGTCATCATTTCTAATTATATCAGTCTCAGCTGCATAACGAGAAGTGAGAGAAATAGTGAGAGAAATGTGGAATTATGGAACCCAAAGAAAAGTGTGTAAATAATCTTGTGGTGCTCAAATGGTTTTTATTACAGAATCCTGGGATTATTTGGGTTGGAAAAACCCTCCAAGATCATCGACTCCAAGCTGTGATTGATCCCCACCTGGTCAGCCTCATGAACATCCAGGAATTCCTCGGAATTCCTGTGGTTGTCCCATCCCTGGAAGCGTTTTGACTAAAACCCTCACAAAATTCTTGTTTTCACCCAAAAATTTTTATTTCTAACTCCTCACTGTGGGGGGGAAAAACACCCTGAAGGTGCAGAAATCCCAAATATTCAGCCTGGAACTGATGGTGACAATGACACCAATAAACGGACTGAGGTTTTTTTTGTGATGTCATTCCATAATTGTGAGGCGCCTAAATCCACCTCCTCCGTGCCTCTAATCCACTGGATCATCCGCGGGATTTGCACGGACTTGCTTCCTGGAAGCTTGGAGCGATTACTGCCCAAAAAAATCCCCCCCAGAAAGGGGATTTTGGGAACCCCACCTGGCCATTTAGGGATCATCCGCGGTGGCGTGGAGTCTGCGAGATTAAAATCCGCCGTGGAGCCTTTGCGTCACGCATTCCGAATTCCTCATTGTTCCCGGAGCACAGAAACTTCCAGCTCAGCCCTGGTTGGGATTTGTGACTTCTGTATCGCAGGAGGTCAGGAATTCCTAAGAATCCGAGGCGATGATTCAAAGCGCTTCTGTCATATTTTGATTTTTGCACCAAAAGATCCATTTTTGCTAAAAAATCCCACATTTCCTCAGGTCTGTTCAGTGTGGTCAGCTGCCGTTTTTGTCCGGACAGCATTAAACCATTAACAGTTGAGAAAAAAATTTTAGGGACCTCCAATCCCTTTGTTAGCCTCCTTCCTTTGTGAATTCCTTCCTTTTTTATCCCCAAAAACCCAAACAAACTGAAGTTCCTCTCTGTCCTCCCCCATGGAATTCCGGGGATTCCTGGAATTTTCCTGTGGAATTTTCCAGGAGCTGGATTTTGATGATCCCCGTGGGTCCCTTTAAAATCAGAATATTCCATGATTTTTAACCAAATTGTCCCCACTTTGGTGATCCCCGTGGGTCCCTTTAAAATCAGAATATTCCATGATTTTTAACGGAATTGTCCCCACTTTGATGATCCCCTTGGGTCCCTTTAAATTCAGAATATTCCATGATTTTTAAGTGAATATTCCCCACTTTGGTGATCCCTGTAGGTCCCTTTAAAATCAGAACATTCCATGATTTTTAATGGAATTGTCCCCACTTTGATGATCCCCGTGGGTCCCTTTAAAATCAGAATATTCCATGTTTTTTAACGGAATTTTCCCCACTTTGGTGATCCCCGTGGGTCCCTTTAAATTCAGAATATTCCCCACTTTGATGATCCCCATGGGTCCCTTTAAAATCAGAATATTCCATGATTTTTAACGGAATATTCCCCACTTTGATGATCCCCCTGGGTCCCTTTAAAATCAGAATATTCCATGATTTTTAACCGAATTTTCCCCATTTCAGCCCCACCCAAATCCTACTGGAAAACATCACCCACAACGGAGACTCCCAGCTGTGGGTAGGGAAGCCAAAAAGGCAGAAATCACCCCAAAAATTCCCTGCAGATCCCACTGAGAGTCTCCAACTTCCATCCCAACAGATTTTAATGGGAATTACACTGAAATTACGCAATGGGAAAAAACACTTAAACAAACATCTCACCCCTGACTCTGCACTTTGTCATTCCGATAAACTCACAAAGAGCTGGCTCGGCAATTCCTGACGTAACTCCAGCGACAGGACTAATCACAGGTATTCATTTCCCCCAGAAGTCGTCACCAGATTAAAGAATTCCCCTGTAATCCGCGGCGACGTTCAGATCGTCATTACAAACAAATTTGAAAAGCCTCATAAACGCCGCTAATGAGCCCGAGGGTTTCGTCACGCCGGTGGCTGCGGGAGTTTGGAACTGGGGCGGCGAAAGATGCTGATGTGGTTCCTCCAGCTGATATAAAAGCTCCTCTCTCTCCTCCATCCTCCAAACGCTTCCCTCGACTTCTCCGAGACTTGGGTAAGTCTGATTCTCCTCGGGGTGTTTCTTGTTGGTTTTTTTTCTCAGCTTGAGTTGAGGTTCATCGTCCGTTCTGTTGGGTCCAGAATGGTTGGTTCTGCCCAGTCTGGATGGATTTGGGAAGGAGTTTCTAATCACTGAGGTTCTTCTGTTTTTGGGGTGGCAGATATGACTTTTGGGGCGGCAGATGTGACTTTTGGGGTGGCAGATATGACTTTTGGGGTGGCAGATGTGAGTTTTGGGATGGCGATACGATTTTTTGGGGTGGCAGATGTGACTTTTGGGATGACAGATATGACTTTTGGGGTGGCAGATGTGATCTTTTGGGGTGGCAGATATGACTTTTGGGATGGCAGATACGATTTTTTGGGATGGCAGATATGACTTTTGGGGTGGCAGATGTGATTTTTGGGGTGGCAGATATGACTTTTGGGGTGGCAGATATGATTTTTTGGGGTGGCAGATGTGACTTTTTGGGTGGCAGATGTGACTTTTGGGGTGGCAGATATGACTTTTGGGGTGGCAGATATGACTTTTGGGGTGGCAAATATGACTTTTGGGGTGGCAGATGTGACTTTTTGGGGTGGCAGATGTGACTTTTGGGT
The DNA here is from genome assembly GCF_008360975.1 of Lichenostomus cassidix. Taxonomy (NCBI): domain Eukaryota; kingdom Metazoa; phylum Chordata; class Aves; order Passeriformes; family Meliphagidae; genus Lichenostomus; species Lichenostomus cassidix. The sequence goes on from NC_139505.1 coordinate 2,713,467, forward strand.
GGCAGATATGATTTTTGGGGTGGCAGATAACACTTTTTGGGATGGCAGATATGATTTTTTGGGATGGCAGATACGATTTTTTGGGGTGACAAATATGACTTTTGGGGTTCTTGGTGTCGGAAACTCCACACCTTGGAGCAACCTGACGATGCTCTAAGCCAGATGAGACTGAGGGGAAGTTGAGGTTGGATTTTGGGAAGGAATTCCTCCCCAGGAGGGTGGGAAGGGTGGACAGGGCTTGGAGCAACCTGGGATAGAAGAAGATGTCACCATGGCAGGGGTGACACTGGAGGACCTTCAAGATCTCTTCCAACCTAGACAATTCCAATGTTTTCTGACTGATTTATCTCTAAATAATCCTGCAAAAAGCAGGGAGTTGGACTTGAGATCATGATCCTCGTGAGTCACTTCCAGCTGGAGGAACTCTGTGACCCTCTGATCCAAATTTTGGCACATTTTACCAAATTTTGGCACATTTTACCAAATTTTGGCACATTTAACCAAATTTTGGCACACCTTACCCACCTCCAACTTGGCACAAAAAGCCCCAAAAAACTTGACAAGTGACAAACCCACGTTTGTCCTCCAACCCCAAATCAGCTTCTCCTTCACCTCCTTCCATAAGTTCCTCCTCAAATCTCTGTTAAGGATTTACAGAACATCCTCAGAGATTTGTCGTTTATTGTCCCGTCAAACGCCTTTCTGGGCAACCTGGGCGATCCCAATCCTATAATCTGCCGTTCCCTCGACTCTCAGCAAAACTGGGATGAGTGGGAAGATGAAGCTACTGTAATTAAGTCCTCTATGAGCTCCATCTCGTGCAAACCTGCTGAACCCAAATCCGAGTTCTCCTAATGACTCACCCAACGACCTTGGACGGAGTCGCTTTGCTCTCGCTGCTTTTGCTCCCCGAATTTTTCGGTTTAATGGGGAGAAAGAAGTTGTAGTTCTCTGCAGGATGTTGTGGGCGACGTGATTTTCCAGAACATTTCCCATGTGTGAACTAAATTATCTAAATTATCTAAAATTTCAGATAATTTTTGAAAAACTTTGAAAAATTTTGGAAAAACTTTGAAAAATTTTTGAAAAGCTTTTCTGAAGAGAAGAGCACTGAGGTTGGGATCACCCTGAAGGATTCTGAGATCCTTAATAATGCCGGATTATTTTGCAATGATTGTTATTTTCATTTGGTGTTGGAAATGGATGTGTTTGGGTTTGGAATGACAGAACCAGGGGTTTTCAGGCATTGTTTCCTGTTAGTAGAAATTAGTAGAAATTAGTAGAAATTAGTAGAAATCAGTAGAAATTAGCAGAAATTAGTAGAAATTAGTAGAAATTAGTAGAAATCAGAGCCACCAAAGCAGCTTGCAAAGCCTCGGCAGGAAGTTTGTTCAGCCAACAGAAATTTTTAATGGATTTTTATCGTGGGAGTTTTTGATATTTGTCTGTGTAGATGGATTTGGGATAAGCTTAAAGGTAAATTAGCCTCAAGGGGATTGTCCAACTTATAACCATTTCATAACCATTTTGTAACCATTTTATAACCATTTTATAACCATTTTATGACCATTTTATGACCATTTTATCCACGGAATTTGTGTTTGTTCCCTCCCCAGTGTCCGCTGACCTCCTCCGCCCCTCCAGAATGCCCTGCTACGACCTTTACCCCAGCTCTGCCTGCGGCGTCCTGCGGCCTCAGCCCCTGGCGGACAGCGGCAACGAGCCGTGTGTCCGGCAGTGCCCCGACTCCACCGCGGTCATCCAGCCTCCCGCCGTGGTGGTCACCTTCCCCGGGCCCATCCTGAGCTCCTTCCCGCAGGATTCCGTGGTGGGATCTGCCGGAGCGCCTGTGCTGGGAGCCTCGGGGGCCTCGCTGGGCTATGGGGGATTTGGCTCTGGGGGATTTGGCTATGGGGGTTACGGCTCGCTGGGCTCCGGGGGGCTCTATGGGGGTCCCTATGGCTATGGGGGCTATGGGTTGGGGGGCTATGGGGGGCTGTGGGGCTATGGGGGCTACCGGGGCCTGTGGGGCTCGGGGAGATCCTTTGGCTCTGGCTACTGCAGCCCCTACTCCTCGTGGTCCGGCCGCTACGGCCGCTACGGCAGCTGCTGGTCCTGCTGAGCGCCGCGGGAAATCCCAGAATAAGAGATGACCGGAAGTGGAGAGATCCAACCCCGACCCCAAAGGAGGAGTTGTGACCACCTTGTGGCCATCCCACCCCGGTGGAGCTGGAAGAACTCAACTCCTCCTTGCTTTATTCGCCTTCTACTCGTCGTCTTCTGTGTTGTTTTTCCATCTCTGTGTGTGTGTGTGAAATGTGGGATAAAATAATAACTTAAATTCTTCTGAAATGCAATTTCGCTGTCCAGATGAAGAAGAACAGCCGAGGCAGGATTTGCCTGAGATCTGATATTCTTCTCATTCTGTGCTGCTTTTCTGTGGATGTGTTTTCTCATTAAAGTGATTTCTGTTCTGCATCAAAACAAACGGAGTTTTTAGTTTTAATTCCTCTGGCTGTGGGTTTGGAGGAAAATTCATATCCTTACAAAAGGATTTCAGATTTCAGATTTCAGATTTCAGATTTCAGATTTCGGATTTCGGATTTCAGATTTCAGATTTCAGATTTCAGATTTCAGATTTCAGATTCCAGATTTCAGATTTCAGATTTCGGATTTCTGATTTCAGATTTCAGATTTCAGATTTCAGATTTCAGATTTCAGATTTCAGATTTCGGATTTCGGATTTCAGATTTCGGATTTCGGATTTCAGATTTCAAACTCACCTGAAATGAGTGCTATGAGTGAAGTCATTGCCCATAAATCAAATATTTTGGGGCAGAAATCCTCCTTCCCCAGCTGTCCTGGGCTATAATAGAAACAAAAGTACAATAATAACATAAAATATAAAAATAATAATATAATAATAATATAAATAATAACATTACAGAGTCGTGGAATCATGGAATGGGTTGGAATGACCCCAAAGACCTCACAGGGAAAGATTTCTTCCCAATATCCAACCAAAATTTCCCCTCAGTCACTCTTACCTCATTCCCTGCAGTTCCTGAGGAAAATTCCCTGAAAATCCTGGAAGGTGGAATCTCACCAGAGTAGAGCAGAAGAGGGTTAAGATATTTTCCACACAGGTTAAGATATTTTCCAATCCTTGAAGGAGCAGTTTTTCTGTCAAAAACCACCAAAGCTTCGCATTTCGTGATCACACAGAAATATTATTTCAGATTTCAGATTTCCACAGTGTGGCCCAGAAAACTTAAAATAAAGCTTTGCCAGGAAGTTGATTTAATTTCTGCTGCTCTTGAGGACAGAGTTGAAATACTTGGGTGAGAAAGTATTTGAGAGCCTGAAACTCGGAGAGATTAAAGGTTTACTTGGAAGAAATTCATACTGAAGTCTGATTTTCCCTGATTTTTGGGGTGGGAAAATAATTTCCATGGTTTAAAGCCAGTTTGGATCTACCTGACCCAGTGAGAGGAGGTGGAGCAGGAGGTGGAATGAGATGAACTTGGAATTCCCTAAAAACCCAAACCGTTCCATGATTCCAGGGTATTTCGGGATATTCCGTCATGAAATATCATTCCATGCTATTTTAGGTTATCGTTCCATGATATTTTAATAATAAAATATCATTCGCTAATAATAAAATACCATTCCATGATATTTTAGGATATTTTAGGATATCATCCCATGATATTTTAATAATAAAATATCATTCATTAATATTAAAATACCATTGCATTATATTTTAGGATATTTTAGGATATAATCCCATGATATTTTAATAATAAAATATCATTCATTAACAATAAAATACCATTCCATGATATTTTAAGGTATTTTAGGATGTCATCCCATGATATCTTAATAATAAAATATCATTTAGTAATAATAAAATACCATTCCATGATATTTTAGGATATCATTCCATGCTATTTTAGGGTATTTTAAGATATCATTCCATGATATTTTAATAATAAAATATCATTTATTAACAGTAAAATACCATTCCATGATATTTTAGGATATTTTAGGATATTTTAGGATATTTTAGGATGTTTTAGGATATTCCAGGTCATTTATCTGTCACTGACACCTGCACAGGTGAAACTTCTAAAGGAAATCACTGTGAAAATGGGAGAAAAGAACACCAGAACATGGAAACTTTGATGCAATGAAATTTTAATGCAATTGAAATTTGAAGCAAAGCAATGCAGAGTCTCCAAGACGCAGGAAACTCTTGGGTTCTCTTCCAAATCCCAGCTGTTGGTGTGAACAAACAGGACCCACTTTTGGGTCCTTTTGCTCCATATTCACCCCGAAACACCGAAATGGGGCTGGAGGAGCTTGGAGGCAGAAGCTGAAAGAGCAGAAATCCCAGAGGGGCTGAGGAGTGACAAATCCACGTCCTCAGGATGGAGCGGCGATGGTTCCGAGCTCCTCAGCTCTGGAAATTCGTGTTTCGTTCTCCGGGGTTTTCCCGCGGGGTTCAGCAGCTGCCGTAGCGGCCGGAGCGGCCGTAGCGGGATGACCAAGAGCCCCAGGAGCCAAAGGATCTCCCAGAGCCCCACAGACCCCGGGAACCCCCATAGCCCCACGGACCCCCATAACCCCCCAGCCCATATCCCCCGGGTCCATACAGACCCCCAAATCCCCCAGGGTAGCCAAATCCCCCATAACCCCCATTGCCAAATCCCCCAAATCCGCCAGGGCCGAATCCCCCATAGCCCAGCGAGGCCCCCGAGGCTCCCAGCACAGGCGCTCCGGCAGATCCCACCACGGAATCCTGCGGGAAGGAGCTCAGGATGGGCCCGGGCAGAGTGACCACCGCGGGGGGAGGCTGGATGACCACGGTGGAGTCGGGGCACTGCCGGACACACGGCTCGTTGGCGCTGTCCGCCAGGGGCTGAGGCCAGGCGAGGCTGGACCCAAAGCCGGAGGTGGAGATCAGGTCGTAGGAGGACATTTTGGAGGAGTTGAGGTTAATCTGGAAAACAATTGATTTGAAAAAGAATGTTATTCACTCCAGGAAACGCTCTGGACTTGGCGCTCTGTCCCAACCCGGAGCGCTTTGAAGCTCCGGAATTTCCCCGCGTGTATTAAAGGCGAAAATGGAATGAGAAATAAGCCGAGGTGATTTTCTCGGGCTCTTTGGTGAGTCACGGGATCAGCAAGGAGTGGGACTTTGCTCCAAGAGCCGAGCGCGTCGTGATTCAGGATTTCGTGACTCTTCACCCGCGCTGATCCCCTTTGTGCTGATCCCTCTCAAAGCAAGGATTACAACTCCCTGTCTGCTCAAATTCTCTTGTTGGGTGAATCCTTTACAAGGGTGATTGTCCCGAAATCCCAAACATTAAATCGGGGATTTGGGATCCCTACAAATGAGTTTAACACCTCAGCGTTTGGATTTTGGGCTCCGAATTGTTTTGGAAAACTCTCACGCCAAACCTCTTGCCCTCGTTAACTTGGAAAAACCCAACGCTTCACCTTTCAGCTCCTTGAATTCCTTCCAGGATCCCTTTTCATCTTAAATAAATGTCTTGCAGAGCATTTTAAACATCTCTCAATTCCTAATCCAAGCCAGGGCTTGACTTCAGGGAGTTCCTGCCATTTTATGTTGAATTAAGAACATTTTGGGTGATTTGTAAAAGAATAAACCGGATCTAACGGTGGGTTTGCCTCTCAGCTCAACATTTCCCTGCAAACCAGGGAGATTTAAACTTTCCAAATAATTTCCCGTTTAACCCAAGAGAGGTCAGGAATAAACACTGAACCAGTCACACCATGGACACAGCTGGTGGAGGCGACCCGACATCAAACTGAATTTTCTGCCATAGCAAAATGGCAGAAATTGGAATTAAATTAATTAACCTTTCAAGGTTTAATTTGGAGTTAAACCTTGAAAGCAAAGATCAGCTGCCCGTGAGGTTTTTGTGAGGTTTGTCCCTTCAACTGAAATTTTACCTACGAGTTCCCAACGGAAGAGATCATCCCAGAGAGAGCGAATCCAGAAGGGGCAAAGAGATGTTTCAAAAGTGGCAAAGAGATTCCAAAAGTGACACAGAGATGTTTCAAAAGTGGCAAAGAGATTCCAAATGTGGCGAAGAGAGATTCCAGAAGTAACAAAGAGCAATTCCAGAAGCAGCAAGGAGAGATTCCAAAAATGTCAAAGAGAGATTCCAAAACTGGCAAAGAGAGATTCCAAAAGTGACAAAGAGAGATTCCAAAAGTGACAAAGAGATTCCAAAAGTAGCAATGAGAGATTCCAAAAGTGGCAAAGAGATGTTTCAAAAGTGGCAAAGAGTAATTCCAGAAGCAGCAAGGAGAGATTCCAAAAATGGCAAAGAGAGATTCCAAATGTAGCAAAGAGAGTTTCCAAAAGTGACGGAGATAGTTTCCAAAAGTGGCAAAGAGAGATTCCAAAAATGGCAAAGAGAGTTTCCAAAAGTGGCGAAGAGATGTTTCAAAAGCGGCAAAGAGATTCCAGAAGTAACAAAGAGCAATTCCAGAAGCAGCAAGGAGAGATTCCAAAAATGTCAAAGAGAGATTCCACAAGTAGCAAAGAGACGTTTCAAAAGCAGCAAAGAGATTCCAAAAGTGGCGAAGACCAATTTCAGAAGTGGCAGAGAGTTTCCAAAAGTGGCAAAGAGAGATTCCAAAAGTGGCGAAGAGATGTTTCAAAAGTGGCAAAGAGATTCCAAAAGTGGCAAAGACAATTTCCAAAAGTAGCAAAGAGACATTTCAAAAGAGGCAAAGAGCAATTCCAGAAGTGGCAGAGAGATTCCAAATGTATCAGTGACAGATTCCAAAAGTGGCAAAGAGATGTTTCAAAAGTGGCAAAGAGATTCCAAGAGTGGCGAAGAGCAATTCCAGAAGTAGCAAAGAGAGATTCCAAAAATGGCAAAGAGAGATTCCAAATGTAGCAAAGAGAGATTCCAAAAGTGACAAAGAGAGATTCCAAAAGTAGCAAAGAGAGTTTCCAAAAGTGGCAAAGAGATTTTCTGAAAGCGGCAAAAAGCAATTCCAGAAGTGGCAGAGAGTTTCCAAAAGTGGCAAAGAGAGATTCCAAAAATGGCAAAGAGAGATTCCATAAGTGGCAAAGAGATTCCAAAAGTGGCAAAGAGCGATTGCAAAAGTAGCAAAGAGACATTTCAAAAGTAGCAAAGAGATTCCAAAAGTGACAAAGAGAGATTCCAAAAGTGGTAAAGAGATGTTTCAAAAGCGGCAAAGAGATTCCAAAAGTGGCAAAGAGAGATTCCAGAAGTAGCAAAGAGAATTTCCAAAAGTAGCAAAGAGACGTTTCAAAAGAGGCAATTCCAGAAGCAATTCCAGAAGTGGCAGAGAGATTCCAAAAGTGACAGAGATAGTTTCCAAAAGTGGCAAAGAGAGATTCCAAAATTGCCAAAGAGCAGCTCCAGAAGCAGCAAAGAACATTCCCAACCTTACCGAGTCGTTGAGGAGTTCAGATGGAGCGAAGGGAAGGCGTTGTGAGAAGCCCAGGTGGAAACACCTTTTATACACTCCAGACTCGCCCGAGGGGACGGGAGAAGCTCATTAGTTGACACAGAACATTTTTTGTATTGATTGCTCCTCCGAGTGACGAAATCGCTGCTCTTTCTGTTCGTGTTTATTTTTTTATTTCAATTATCGCCTGACGTCACGCGAGGTCCTTTTATCTGGGGAGCTGATGGGTGAAATTAGTGCATCTTTCATCCGAAAATATGATTCATGAGTTTATCAGTTTCTCGGAGTGGCACCACCTACTGAGCTGTTTACACACAAGTATTATTCCCCTGTCTTGCAAGACAATTATGCTCAGAAATCTACAGAAATTATGAAATAGTTGGATGGGTTTGGGGATGCAAATGTCCAGAAAACTTTAGGTTTTGTCTGACCCTTAAAGCTGAATTTCCTTCTGAAGGGAGAGATGTTTGTGATTTTAAGGATTGCAATGGAAAGCTCAAAATAACCAGAGTGTGCATTGAATTAATAATTTATTTTACGTTTTACTGAGGTTATTATTTTATTCCATCCCTGGAAGTGCTCGAGGCCAGTTTGGATCAACCTGGGATGGAGGAAGCTGAACCAGATGGTCTAAAACTCCCACCTTTCCACCATCCCACGATTCTACAGAGGGAGAAACCCCAAATTTAGCCGCGGTGGAAATAAAAACCCTTTATTTTTGGAGAGGATCCTGCAGCTAATCCCATCCCCGCTGGCGTCTTTCGGCGCGGAGCAATTACGAGGCGTGATTCTGCTGGGAAAGGCAGATGCTGCCTTTTGCTGAGGTTTTCTCTCTCTGTTTGCACCACTTCGCCCTACTCTGTCATTATCATCGTTATCGTCGTCGTCACCCTCGCCGTGATCTCCACGCCGATTATTCGTAAAATTACGAGCTTTTCCAAACATTTGAGGATTTCCCGAGCCATTGTCCCGAAAAAAAAAAATAAATCATGTCGATGTTTTACAAGAACATTCCAGGGGATTTTCAAATAACTCCCGAACAGCCATTACTGACTTTTTCCTGCTGTGTCAGAGTTGCATAAAACGTGAGCCTTTAAGTGTAAACACCCCGCAATTACGAGAGATTATCACATTAAAATTGCTAAATTGAGGCCTCTTGGGTTTTTCCCATAATCAGCTCGTGGCTTGTAACACGGTTTTGACCTTCCTGTCTTTGACCTTAAGGAAAAAATCTATTTTTTTTCCCCTTTTTTTAATTTAAATTACAGAATGTTTTGTCTCTGACATGGAAAAATAGGATCACCGGATGACCCTCAAGGTTCTTTCCAACCCAAACCGTCCCTTGATATGATTTTATGATATAAAATCCATCCCAAGATGCTCCTGATTGTTGTGTTCGCCTTGCCTCGAGTAGGTGGAGGGAGAAGCCCTGAACCTGCAAAACCAATATTTTTCCTTAATTTTCCTGTTTCTCCTTTGAGATCCCAAACCAAATCCCATTTCTTTGCCTCCTGTTGATCTCCAGGACCTTCACCTGGACAAAACAACGAGCGTCCTTCAATCGTCCTCATGACGAACGACTCCTAAATAACCCAAACCAGCTTTATTTCCTCCCCTAGCGCTGCAAACAGCAATGGGATCATCGAAAATAATTCCAATAATTCCCACGCAAAGCCCGGAGACAATAGAGGTCTGGGGCGGAATGCGCACCTCACGCTCTGAGAGGGTTTGAAGGGCAGCGGCAACAGGCAGAAACAATTTCAGCACTCTGAGGAATTAGGAGTCCTGCAATTTGGGGTTGGGAGTTAATTGCGAGCTCATCACGCAATTAACTCGAGCGGGGAGCTCTATAAAAGGTGTCTGCACCGAGTCCTTCCATCCACTCCTCTCGCCTGCTCTGCCTCCGCGAATCAGGTAAATCGCTTTTCTCTCAAAATTTCTCTGAGCTGAACTTTGTGGCGATAAATCTGGATTTTAACTCAGGTAAATCGCTTTTCTCTCAGACTTCTCTGAGCTGAACTTTGTGGCGATAAATCTGGATTTTAACTCAGGTAAATCGCTTTTCTCTCAGACTTCTCTGAGCTGAGCTTGCTGTCAGGAAATCTGGATTTTGAACTCAGTTCCCTCTGGTTGCAGTCAGGCTGCTCTGTGGGGTGTTTGGGGTTTAATTTCTCGTTCGTCTCCAGGTCTTGTAGGAGAGGTTTTGAACCCCCAAATTATATTATTTGACACTCCAAAGAAAATTCCTAGGGTGTATTTGGTTTTTAATTTCTCGTTCGTCTCCAGGTCTTGTAGGAGAGGTTTTGAACCCCAAAATTGTATTATTTTAGTTCTCCAAAGAATTCTTTGGGTGTATTTGGTTTTTAATTTCTCATTCTTCTCCAGGTCTTGTAGGAGAGGTTTTGAACCCCCAAATTATATTATTTTAGCTCTCCAAAGAAAATTCCTTGGGTGTATTTGGTTTTTAATTCCTCATTTATCTCCAGGTCTTGTAGGAGAGGTTTTGAACCCCAAAATTGTATTATTTAACACTCCAAAGAATTTCTTTGTTGTATTTGGTGTTTAATTCCTCATTCATCTCCAGGTCTTGTAGGAGAGGTTTTGAACCCAAAAATTGTATTATTTTAGCAATCCAAAGAATTCCTTGGGTGTATTTTAGGAGATAAAGGGTAACCTGTATAAATGGCTGCATTTGGTGGAGTTTTGCTGGGCTTGTAGCAGGAAAGATCAAATCCAGGTGGAAATCATCAACTGGGAGTAATGAAACGCTAAAGAAATTATTTACCTTGGAAATTCAAAGATACTCCTGAGGAGCAGCGACTTTGTAGGAATGAAGTCAAGAGTAGCCTGGAGATCACAGTGGTGGGAAAAACAGGAATAGGAAATCCAAAACTGCGACTTTGTAGGAATGAAGTCAAGAGTAGCTTGGAGATCACAGTGGTGGGAAAAACAGGAATAGGAAATCCAAAACTGCGACTTTGTAGGAATGAAGTCAAGAGTAGCCTGGAGATCACAGTGGTGGGAAAAACAGGAATAGGAAATCCAAAACTCTGACTTTGTAGGAATGAAGTCAAGAGTAGCTTGGAGATCACAGTGGGAGGAAAAATAGGAATAGGAAATCCAAAACTGTGACTTTGAAGGAGTGAAGTTGAGTAGCCTGGAGATCACAGTGGTAGGAAAAACAGGAATAGGAAATCCAAAACTGCGACTTTGTAGGAATGAAGTCAAGAGTAGCTTGGAGATCACAGTGGGAGGAAAAACAGGAATAGGAAATCCAAAACTGGGACTTTGAAGGAGTGAAGTTGAGTAGCCTGGAGATCACAGTGGGAGGAAAAATAGGAATAGGAAATCCAAAACTGCAACATCCATTGAATTCCCAGATTTATTACCGATACCTCGGACTAAGATTTGCTATTCCTTTAAAATTACCATAAATTGACATCTTTTCCAGATTAACCTCCACTCCTCCAAAATGTCCTCCTACGACCTGATCTCCACCTCCGGCTTCGGCTCCGGCTTTGGCGTCCTGCGGCCTCAGCCCCTGGCGGACAGCGCCAACGAGCCGTGTGTCCGGCAGTGCCCCGACTCCACCGTGGTCATCCAGCCTCCCGCCGCGGTGGTCACTCTGCCCGGGCCCATCCTGAGCTCCTTCCCGCAGGATTCCGTGGTGGGATCTGCCGGAGCGCCTGTGCTGGGAGCCTCGGGGGCCTCGCTGGGCTATGGGGGATTCGGCCCTGGCGGATTTGGGGGATTTGGCAATGGGGGTTATGGGGGATTTGGCAATGGGGGATTTGGGGGTCTCTATGGACCCGGGGGATATGGGCTGGGGGGTTATGGGGGTCCGTGGGGCTATGGGGGTTCCCGGGGTCTGTGGGGCTCTGGGAGATCCTTTGGCTCCTGGGGCTCTTGGTCATCCCGCTACGGCCGCTCCGGCCGCTACGGCAGCTGCTGAACCCCGCGGGAAAACCCCTCAACTCCGCGATGGACGCCGTCTGGATCCTCACGGGAGCTCCTGAGGGAGGGGAAGGACATCAGACTTGAGTCAGAACCCCTCCCGAAATCCCGCTTGGTGTTTCCTCCTCGCTCTGTTCCACCTCCTCGTCCCCAGCTGAGGTCAGACGTGGGACTCAACCACCCGCTGGCTTCACCCCGGAACTGCCAACGCCTGGGACGAGGCTGAGGGAGCAGGGAGGGACAACCTGCCTGTCCCTGTCTCACCTGTCCTCGTCTCACCTTGTCCCCTGGGGCTTCCCTGCCCTTGCAATAAAATATTCCTGCATCCAACACCTGCCTCTGGTTTTAATTTCAATACCCAGAATGGGATTTCTTCTTATCCCCATCAGAACCAGGCTGAGATGTTTTTGTCAAACCCCCAGACACTCCTGCAGCTGAGAATCCTCTCTCCCCTACTATAATTAGTCCAACTGTCAGAATTTCAGTGGTTATTCCAGTTCTTTTCATCCCACTCAGCGCTGATTTTTCTTGTCAACACCCAAAGTGGGATTCCCTCTCATCCCTTATCAGAACCAGGCTGAGATGTTTTTGTCAAACCCCCAGACAGTCCTGCAGCTGAAAATCCTCTCTGCCCTGCTATAATTATTCCAACTGTCAGAATTCCAGTGGTTATTCCAGTTCTTTTCATCCCATTCAGCGCTGATTTTTCCTTTCAACGCCCAGAGTGGGATTTCTTCTTATCCAGTGGGATTTCTTCTTATCCCCATCAGAACCAGGCTGAGATGTTTTTGTCAAACCCCCAGACAGTCCTGCAGCAGGAAATCCTCTCTGCTCTACAATAATTATTCCAATTGTCAGAATTCCAGTGGTTATTCCAATTATTTTCATCCCACTCAGCGCTGATTTTTCCTTTCAGCTCCCAGACTGGGATTTCTTCTTATCCAGTGGGATTTCTTCTTATCCCCATCAAAACCAGGCTGAGATGTTTTTGTCAAACCCCCAGACAGTCCTGCAGCTGGAAATCCTCTCTGCCCTTCACGAATTATTCCAATTGTCAGAATTCCAGTGGTTATTCCAATTATTTTCATCCCGGGAATGGCGATGGTCTAACCACTGCCGGAGCTCCAGGGCAGCACTGGGTGTGATTTTCGGGATGTCTGCAGGGCCAGGAGTTGAACTCAATCCCCCTGCTGCCCTTCCAATTTAGGATTTTCCGCGATTCCATTTTTAAATCCTTAATTCGCGCCGAAATTCCATTTCATTTCACATCTTCCCGGCGGAGAAATCACCCAACTCCCTTCAAAGAGGGAGCTAAAAAAAAAAATATCGCCTGAAGTTCTGCCGAAGAGAGTTCTGAGAAGGAACGATAGGAGGAAGGAGAGCAAAGGGAAGCAATTTTTGAGATAGGAATCTGACGAGGAACTGCATTCTCTTTTTCCCTTAATCGCTGCCGTGATAAATTCGCCTCGGGGAAGGTTTGGCTGGAGCTGTCAGCAGGTGAGGCGCAGAGAATTGATGCCTTGGAGAGGATTTGCCTCTTCCTCTTTCAAAGAAAATATCCTGATCGGTGTCAAGGAGCAGAAAATCTTATTTTTTTCAAGGATAATTTCAATGTTTTTCCCCACACGGTAGTTGTTTTGTCAGATGGTCACAGGTAATAAATGGAAATTAGCCCATGGTGCTCCTGAATGCTGCTTTTATTTTAAGAAAACAGGATTTCGTGTTTATGGCTAAACAAACGCTTATTGAGAATATTTTCACCAAAAATCATTTTGGTTGGAAAAAAAACTTTGGGATCATCCAGTCCAACCTGTGACTCATCCTCTGCTGGTCACCCAACGTCCAGGAATTCCCTGGAATTCGACTCCAAACATCCCTGGGCAGGGAAAAAAAAGACTTCCAAGGTTTTTTTTCCCCTTTTCCAGGAGGAATTTCCCCAAATTTCCAACCTGATCCTCCCCTGGCGCAGCTCGAAAATCTCCTCCCCGACAGAGAAATCTCTTTCCTCTCTCTCTCTTTTCTCCATCCTCCCTTCCCCTCTTTCCTCTCACCCAGCGCAGCTCCCGGCACAACCTCACAAAACCATAATACTTTTATTTTTCCCATTTTTTTGGCCATTTTTGCCTCCAAGAGGCGTTCGGGTGTAAATCAGAATTTCGCTGATCCTCTCGGCACCAGCCCGACGGGTGTTGTTGTGTCAGACAAGCGATAACACCCCGGAGAGAGAAAAAAAAAAACAAAAAACCATTAACACAGCGAACAGCAATTATTACACGGCGTTAATTGGGCTCGGAGTGATCTCACCGCCGATTGCAAAATTCCCAAATCCCAGGCGGAGCTGACCTTTCTCTCCGTGTCTGCCTGGGAGTTGTGGGGTGGAGCAGCTCCGTTCGTTACTCCGAGATCCAGAAAAACCTCTAATTATTTAATTTGCGTTCCCGGCGTTGGCACAGCCAACAGCTGGGGTTGGCGATAGCAGAGAGCTGAGCAGGAGGAAATTCGGAATTCGGGACTGGAAAAACGAGGCGGTTGAAGCGCTGGGAGCAGCAAAATGGGGTGATCGGGATGGGATGGGGCAGAGATGAAACCCTGATGATTGCAGGGAGAGGAGGTTTGGAAATGGTGAAGAAATTTCGCTGAAAACCATCCAGGAGTGAGGAAAAGATCTCCAACATCTCCAAATATCTCCAACTTTCTTTGGAGAAAGTCTTATCCGACTCGAAATGCCGCAAAAAGCTGGAAAAACTAATCCTGGAAAGGATTTTTCCCTCCGAAAATGAAAATTCTCCAACCCTAAAATGACCTCCGGGGTTTTTCCAGCTCAAATATTGACCCCGAAAAACAAGGAAAAATCATCGAGTGATGAATTCCTAACAGGGCGAGATGGTGGCTCTGAAATGGGGCAAAAAAAGGGCATTTTGGGATTTTATAGCAGCAGAGTTTGGGGACATAATTTCCTGCTGTGACCGTGAGTGGTCAGTCACCACAGGAGCCTGGGCCACTTACATGCTCTGGAGGGAATATATTGAAAATAAATTTTAAAAAATTTTAAAAATGCATATGATTTATAAAATATAAAATAAATTAAAAAAAAACATATCAAATGAATATAGAATATAGAGTATGGAATAGAAAATAGAAAATAGAAAATAGAAAATAGAAAATAATAGAAAATAGAAAATGGAAAATGGAAAATAGAAAATAGAAAATGGAAAATGGAAAATAGAAAATGGAAAATGGAAAATAGAAAATAGAAAATAGAAAATAGAAAATGGAAAATGGAAAATGGAAAATGGAAAATGGAAAATAGAAAATGGAAAATGGAAAATGGAAAATGGAAAATAGAAAAAAATAGAAAATAGAAAATAGAAAATAGAAAATGGAAAAAAATAGAAAACAGAAAATAGAAAATAGAAAATAGAAAATAGAAAATAGAAAATAGAAAATAGAAAATAGAAAATAGAAAATGGAAAACGGAAAATGGAAAATAGAAAAGAGAAAATAGAAAATAGAAAATAGAAAATAGAAAAAAATAGAAAATGGAAAATAGAAAATAGAAAATAGAAAATAGAAAATAATAGAAAATAGAAAATAATAGAAAATAGAAAATAGAAAATGGAAAACGGAAAATATAAAATAGAAAATTAGAAAACAGAAAATATAAATTACTACGGTAATATAAGCAGAACTGCTAAATCCAAGCCAAAGAGCACACCCGATTTCCCTCTCGCTGCAAACATATCCAGACATGTCCAGCAGACAGGGTGAATCCAGGAAAAACGAATGGAATTCGCCCTGAGTAAGCCAAAGTGCAGAACAGAAAGGGAGACAAAGAAAACAGAAATCCAGAAAAAAAAATGGAATTAACCCAAAGTAAACCAAAGTGCAGAACAGAACGGGAGACAAAAAAAGCAGAAATCACCTGAGCTCTCAAAGGAGTAAAAAAGTGAGATATGATGAACTGAGAGATCAGAATCCACCATGACATTAAACGCTGTTTGTTCTGCACAAAAACCTGTTTGGTTTTCATTTATCCTCAATTTTCCCTCAGGGAATATTCACTCCCGCGCAGGGAAGAAATTCCTGGAGTTCCTCAGCTGGCCAAGACCCTTCTGCGGCTTGGCAAAAAGAGGCAAAGAGACACAACTCGGCTGCAGGAAAAGTTTATTCGCGGGCCGAGGGGCAGAGAGCTGGGGGTCCCAGCCAGCCGGGCCGGGGCTGCCAGGCTGCCGGAGCAGAGCTCAGCTCCTCCCCGCCGGGCTGAGCCCCCCGCGGCCGCTCGCCATGGGCTGCGGTGGCTCTAGCAGGAGCCGCAGGTGTCCCAGAGCTTCCTGCCGCAGCGGGGAAAGCCGCCCGGGCTGCGGGCAGGAGCAGCGCAGCCTCTGCCGGAGGTGCAGATTCCTGCCCAGCCCTGCGCCGCGCCAGCGCCGTAGAGACCCCCGAGCCCCAGGGAGCCCCCGAAGGCCGGAGCTCCGGCAGATCCCACCGCGGCTTGCTGCGGGAAGGAGCTGAGGATGGGCCCGGGGAAGGTGACCACCACGGGCGGCGGCTGGAGCAGCGCTGACGAGTCGGGGCACTGCCGGGCGCACAGCTCGTTGCAGCTCTCGGCGATGGGCTGCGGCACAGCCACGCTGGTTTTGGGGGGACACGGCTCGTAGCAGGACATCTCGGTGGGCTGGCGGTGAGGCTGGAAGGGAATTCCCAAAGCTAGGTTGTCATCGAGCAGGAGATCTCCCAGCTGAGCAGTTCCCTGTTCCCAGGGCTGCCCCGGAGCTCGAGTGGCCAAAGCCACCCTGGCTTTAACTCGCCCAGCGCATCATCACCCCTCAGCGCCCTGATCTCCACACCCAGAGACAACACAACCCCTGCCCGAGTCCCTCTGCCCAGCCTGGCTCTGCAGATCCTGCAAGAGAGGGCAGCGATGGCCACAGAGGGCAGCCAGAGCCAGAGAGCCACAGAGGGCAGCGATGGCCGGAGAGCCGCAGAGGGCAGTGATGGCCAGAGAGAGCAGCGATGGCCACAGGGGGCAATGATGGCCGCAGAGCCGCAGAGGGCAGCGATGGCCGGAGTGTCACAGAGGGCAGTGATGGCCGGAGAGCCGCAGAGGGCAGTGATAGCCACGGGGAGCAGCGATGGCCACAGAGAGGAGCGATGGCCAGAGAGCCACAGCGGGCAGCGATGGCCGGACAGCCGCACAGGGCAGTGCCCGAGCCACAGAGGGCAGTGCTGGAACTCTGTTCAGTCCGAGCAGAAGCTCTCGCTCGCTTACCCTTGTCCCTGAGGGGCAGAAGGTGACCAGGGCAGTGTTTGGCCGATCCAGGACCGGGCAGGGCTTTTATAGCAACCCGAGCATTGCTCAGCTCCGGCCAGGCCAGTCTGCGCAAGGACATCAGGGACATCAGGGACATCAGGGACATCAGGGACACTCCCTGCCGCTGATTCTGCTGCTGTTGCTGACGGTGATGATGATGATGATGATGATGATGATGGTGGTGATGATGACGATGATGGTGATGATGATGATGATGATGGTGATGATGATGATGGTGACGATGATGGTGACACCCGGGCCGCGCAGCCCCTGCCCCTCCCTGACTCAGCGTCCCCCAGGTGCCACCCCAGCACACCCCAATGCCCGAGCGTCCCTGCCCTTCCTGCCACGTCACATCCCGATGTCACCCAGGCTCCAGGGACACCTGCGAGGGGCTGACGGTGCAGCCTGGGGGTGGCCAGGGAAGCCACGAGTCAGCAGTGGCCGCAGCGAGGAGGTCACACCCCACACACGTGTCCCCACCTCCCGCCCCACCGCCGCGACCCCATAAAAGCTCTGCTCTGCTCCAGGGCTTCATCTGCCGCTCGGACCTCGCTCTGCTCACCCACAGCCAGGTGGGTCCTGTGGGGCTCCCAGCCAGGGGCTACCCAGAGCCCTCCCTGGCCACCACAGCTGTCCGGGCGGTGGCCAGGCTGGCAGCTCCTGGCACGAGCAGACCTTGGTGTGAGCGAGGAAGGAGCGACTTGGTCTGGGCTGGCAGAGCCAGGCTGGGCACAGAGACCTGGGCAGGGGCTGATTTGGGATCAGGATCGTGATTGGGATTGATTTGGGATCAGAACCATGATTGGGACTGATTTGGGATCAGGACTATGACTGGGATTGATGTGGGATCAGAACCATGATTGGGATTGATGTGGGATCAGAACCATGATTGGGACTGATTTGGGATCAGGACCATGACTGGGATTGATGTGGGATCAGGACCGTGATTGGGATTTATTTGGGATCAAGACCGTTATTGGGATTGATTTGGGATCAGAACCATCATTGGGATTGATGTGGGATCAGGACTGTGATTTGGATTGATT
>NC_139505.1:2731759-2770468 GCF_008360975.1 Lichenostomus cassidix
GCTGGGAGAAGGGGAAAAAATGGGAATTTTAACGGAATTTTAAATGAATTTTTATGGAATTTTTACGGAATTTTAACGGAATTTTTATGGAATTTTTGGTGAATTTTTGGTGAATTTTTTGCGGGGAGGAGGGGAAAAATGGGAATTTTAATGGAATTTTTGGGGAATTTTTGGGGAATTTTTTGCTGGGAGAAGGGGAAAAAATGGGAATTTTCACAGAATTTTCATGGAATTTTTACAGAATTTTAATAGAATTTTTGGTGAATTTTTACGGAATTTTTATGGAATTTTTATGGAATTTTTGGTGAATTTTTTGCGGGGAGGAGGGGAAAAAATGGGAATTTTTATGGAATTTTTTGCGAATTTTTTGGGAATTTTTTGCTGGGAGAAGGGGAAAAAAAGGGAATTTTTACAGAATTTTTGGTGACTTTTTTGTGAATTTTTACAGAATTTTTGGTGAATTTTTACGGAATTTTTGGTGAATTTTTACGGATTTTTAACGGAATTTTTACAGAATTTTTACGGAATTTTTGGTGAATTTTTATGGCATTTTTTCGGAATTTTAATGGAATTTTAATGGAATTTTAACGGAATTTTTTGTGAATTTTTGGTGAATTTTTGGTGAATTTTTACGGAATTTTTACGGAATTTTAATGGAATTTTTACGGAATTTTAATGGAATTTTAATGGAATTTTTACAGAATTTTAACGGAATTTTTACGGAATTTTAACGGAATTTTTACGGAATTTTTATGGAATTTTTACAGAATTTTTTGCTGGGAGGAGGGTGAGGCAATGGTTAAAAAAATAAATTAAAAAAAATATTTATATATAAGGAAAAAAACCCGAATTTCTCTTCCTTTCAATCGTGGTTTATCCCTCCCAATAAATTTATTAGGAGGAATGATTTTATTAAATAAATAATAAATTTAATAAATTTATTAAATAAATAATAAATTCATTAGAGGAATAAAATTATTTAATTTTTAAAATTTTTTTAAAATAAATTGTTATTTCATTTATTATACATTTATTACTTAATTAATTTAAAATAATTAATTTATTATTTATTTAATACATTTATTAGGAGGAATAATTTATTCCTTCCTGATAAATTTTGATTTATTCCTCATTTTCCATCCCAAATTTCAACTCCTCTCTGCCTCCCCGAGATTTTCCAGAAGATATTTTGATTTATTCCTCATTTTTCATCCCAAATTTCAACTCCCTTCAGCCTCCTTGAGGTTTTCCAGAAGGAATTTTGATTTATTCCTCATTTTCCATCTCCAAAACCCCAAAAACACCATTAAATAAAAACCCCAAATTGCCAAACCTCAGCATTTCAAGGCGTTTTTTGGGAATAATCTAGAATATTCTATATATTATTATATACAGAATATTATATAGAATAATATAGAATATTCTATATATATATTTTATATTGTTATATATATTATTATATATAGAATATTATATAGAATAATATAGAATATAATATATATATTTTATATTATTATATATATTATTATATATAGAATATTATATAGAATAATATAGAATATTCTATATATTTTTATATATAAAATATTATTTTATATATATAATATATACAAAAATATATTATTATATAAAACATAAAAAATAAGAATATAAACCCGAAACCTCCAGGATATTTCCAGCTAACAAAACCAGGAAAATTCCTTCATTTTTCCCTTTGAATTTCCCAAATTTCCTGGAATTTTGGGATTTTGGGAGTTTCCGGCGAGCTGAGGGTTAACAGCTCAGGTGAAGCTCCTCCTCCTGCTCAGGTAACATCGCGAGAATTCCCGGGAAAAATCCCCAAATTTGGGATTTCCGACCGAGCCGGGAATGGCTCCGAGAAATTTGGGGAGTTTTGGGTTTCATCCGGATGGTGGAAATTCACTTTTTTAATCCATTCTGGAGGAATTTGGGAAGTTTTGTGTCTCATCCGGATTGTGGAAATTCACTTTTTTTAATCCATTCCGGAGGAATTTGGGGAGTTTTGGGTTTCATCCGGATTGTGGAAATTCGTATTTTTAAAAATCCGAGGTGAGAATTCCAGGATTTGGGGAGTTTTGGGTTTAATCCGGATTTTATGATTTAAAAATTTGATTTAAAAATTCATATTTTTTTTAATCCGAGGTGAGAATTCCAGGATTTGGGGAGTTTTGGGTTTCATCCGGATTTTGGGAATTCACATTTTTTAATCCATTCCGGAGAAATTTGGGGAGTTTTGGGTTTCATCCGGATTGTGGAAATTCACTTTTTTAAAAATCCGAGGGGAGAATTGCAGGATTTGGGGAGTTTTGTGTCTCATCCGGATTGTGGAAATTCATATTTTTTAATCCATTCCGGAGAAATTTGGGAAGTTTTTTGTCTCATCCGGATTTTGGAAATTCACTTTTTTTTAATCCCAGGTGAGAATTGCAGGATTTGGGGAAAAAAAGGAGAAAATTGGGGAGTTTTGTGTCTCATCCGGATTTTGGAAATTCACTTTTTTAAAAATCCGAGGTGAGAATTGCAGGATTTGGGGAGTTTTGGGTTTCATCCGGATTGTGGAAATTCACTTTTTTTTTAATCCATTCCGGAGGAATTTGGGAAGTTTCGTGTCTCATCCGGATTGTGGAAATTCACATTTTTTAATCCATTCCGGAGGAATTTGGGGAGTTTTGTGTTTCATCCGGATTTTGGAAATTCATATTTTTTAATCCATTCCGGAGAAATTTGGGAAGTCTTTTGTCTCATCCGGATTTTGGAAACTCACATTTTTAAAAATCCGAGGGGAGAATTCCGGAGGAATTTGGGAAGTTTTGGGTTTCATCCGGATTTTATGATTTAAAAATTTGATTTAAAAATTCATATTTTTTAATCCAAGGTGAGAATTCCGGAGAAGTTTGGGGAGTTTTGTGTCTCATCCGGATTGTGGAAATTCACATTTTTTTAATCCGAGGTGAGAATTGCAGGATTTGGGATTGGAAAGGAGCATTTTTGGGAACATCCTGCGGCTCATCCGGATTTTGGAAATTCACATTTTTCAACCCAAGGTAAGAATTCCAGGATTTGGGATCGGATTGATTAATTAATTGATTAATTAATTAATTGATTAATTAATTAATCGATTAATTAATTAACTGATTACCATCCTGCTCCCTACAAGGGAATATTTCCCAAATCTCAATTTTCCCCGAGGAATTCCTGAGCGAAATTAAAAATTTTAAATGACATTTTTTGGCTATAAAAATCCCAATAAACCCGTTTGGATTAATTCCCTAAAAATGGGAATTTCACCCCAAAAATCGAGGGAATTCTGCGCCTCGGGAAAATCCTAATTTGGGGTTTAATTAGCCCCTGATTGAGACTCGACCTTAATTTGCCCTCCGGGTTCGTTTCCAGGTTTTCCTGCCGCCCACAAATCCTGGAATTTCCTTTCCAGGAATTCCCTGAGGATCCCAAAAGGAGATCCGGAATTTCGGGGAAGGGTGGAGATGAGGAATTTTTCTGCGATTTTTCCCAAAAATCCTGGATTTTCGATCTTAAATCTCCCCGGGAATCTCGGGGTTCTGGATCCCAAATATTCCCTAAAATCACAGAATTTTTAATCCCAAAACTCCCCAAGAATCTCAGGATTTTGAATCCCAAATGTCCCCTAAAAATCCCAGAATTCTCAATCCCAAAAATTCTCCAAAAATCCCAGAATTCTCAATCCCAAATATTCCCTAAAATCCTAGAATTCTCAATCCCAAATATTCCCTAAAAATCCCAGAATTCTCAATCCCAAAACTCTCCAAGAATCTCAGGATTCTGAATCCCAAATATTCCCAAAAATCCCAGATTTTCAATCCCAAAACTCTCTGAGGAATCTCAGAATTCCCAGTCCCAACTCTCCCCAAAAATCTCAGGATTCCCAATCCCAAACCTCCCTAAGGAATCTCAGAATTGTGAATCCCAAAGCTCCCCAAAAATCCCAGAATTCCCAATCCTAAACCTCCCTGAGGAATCTCAGAATTCCCAGTCCCAAAGCTTCCCAAGGAATCTCAGGATTCTGAATCCCGAAGCTCCCCAAAAATTCCAGATTTCCCAATCCCAAACCTCCCTGAGGAATCTCAGAATTGTGAATCCCAACTGTCCCCAAGAATCTCAGAATTCCCAATCCCAAAACTCCCCAAAAACCACAGAATTCCCAACCCACCCAAGGAATCTCAAAGTTCCCAATCCTGAAACTCCCCAAGGAATCTCAGAATTTCCAATCCCAACTCTCCCCAAAAATCCCAGAATTCCCAATCCCAAATCTCCCTGAGGAATCTCAGCATTGTGAATCCCAAAGCTCCACAAAAATCCCAGAACTCTCAATCCCAACCCACCCAGGGAATCTCAGAATTCCCAACCCAAACCCTCCTTGGGGAATCTCAGAATTCCCAACCTTCCCCAAAAATCTCAGCATTCCCAAAGAACCCCAAAATTCCCAAGGAATCCCAAAATCCCCAAAGAACCCCAAATTCCCAAAGAACCCCAAATTCCCCAAAGAACCCCAAAATTCCCAAAGAACCCCAAAACCCCCAAAGAACCCCCAAATTCCCAAAGAACCCCAAAACCCCCAAAGAACCCTGAAATCCCCAAAGAACCCCAAATCCCCAAGGCATCCCAAAATCCCCAAGGAACCCCAAATTCCCAAAGAACCCCAGATTTCCCAAGGAACCCCAAATTTCCCAAGGAACCCCAAATTGCCCAAGGAATCCCAAAATCCCCAAGGAACCCCAAAATTCCCAAAGAAATCCCAAAATTCCCAAAGAAATCCCAAATTCCCAAGGGATCCCAAAATCCCCAAGGAATCCCAAAATCCCCAAAGAACCCCAAAATCCCCAAGGAACCCCAAAATCCCCAAAGAACCCCAAAATTCCCAAGGAACCCCAAAATCCCCAAAGAACCCCCAAATCCCCAAAGAATCCCAAAATTCCCAAAGAACCCCAAATTCCCCAAAGAACCCCAAAATTCCCAAAGAACCCCAAAACCCCCAAAGAACCCCAAATCCCCAAAGAATCCCAAAATCCCCAAGGAACCCCAAAATTCCCAAAGAACCCCAAATTCCCCAAAGAACCCCAAAATCCCAAGGAACCCCAAATTCCCCAAAGAACCCCAAAATCCCAAGGAACCCCAAAATCCCCAAAGAACCCCAAAATCCCCAAAGAACCCAAAATCCCCAAAGAACCCCAAAGTTCCCAAAGAACCCCAAAATCCCCAAAGAACCCCAAAATCCCCAAAGAACCCCAAATCCCCCAAAGAACCCCAAAATCCCCAAAGAACCCCAAAATCCCCAAAGAACCCCAAATTCCCAAGGGATCCAAATCCCCAAAGAATCCCAAAATCCCCAAGGAACCCCAAAATTCCCAAAGAACCCCAAATTCCCAAGGAACCCCAAATCCCCAAAGAACCCCGAAATCCCCAAAGAACCCCAAAACCCCCAAAGAACCCCAAAATCCCCAAAGAACCCCAAATCCCAAAGAACCCCAAAACCCCAAGGGATCCCAAAATCCCCAAAGAACCCCAAAACCCCCAAAGAACCCTGAAATCCCCAAAGAACCCCAAAATCCCCAAGGAATCCCAAAATCCCCAAAGAACCCCAAAATCCCAAAGAATCCCCAAATCCCCAAGGAACCCCAAAATTCCCAAAGAACCCCAGATTTCCCGAGGAACCGCAAATTTCCCAAGGAAACCCCAAATTCCCAAAGAACCCCAAATTGCCCAAAGAACCCCAAAATTCCCAAGGAATCCCAAAACCCCCAAAGAATCCCAAAATTCCCAACGAACCCCCAAAATCCCCAAAGAACCCCAAAATCCCCAAAGAACCCAAAATCCCCAAAGAACCCCAAATCCCCAAAGAACCCCAAATTCCCAAAGAACCCCAAAATCCCCAAAGGAACCCCAAATTCCCAAAGAACCCCAAAATCCCAAGGGATCCCTCACTCACCCCTCGGCGGCCGGGGCGAGGAGCAGCTCAGCAGCAGCTCCGGGAGTGGCGAGCAGAGGCGATTTGGGATCTTTTATAGGATCTGCAGCTCTGCCTGCTGGGGCTGGAGGTGAGTGGGGTGGTGAGCTCATCGCTCCTTGCACAACCTCGGCCGGCTGGAGTTACACGTAGGCAACCCCAGGGAGCAGTCCTGGGTCATTCCCAAATTTCTGTGGGATATTCCCAGTTTTCTGTGGATATTTTCCATGATAATCGTGTTTTATCGGAGGGATTTTTCCATGATAATTCCATTTTTCGGTGGATTTTTTCCATGATATCCCCATTTTTCTGTGGATTTTTTGAATGATAATCCTGTTTTATCCATGGTTTTTTTTCAGTGGATAATCCCATTTTTCTATTGATTTTTTCCATGATAATCCCATTTTTCTGTGGGATTTTTCCATGATATTCCCATTTTTCTGTGGATTTTTTCCATGATATTCCCATTTTTCTATTGATTTTTTCCATGATATTCCCGTTTTTCTATGGATTTTTTACATGATAATCCCATTTTTCTATTGATTTTTTCCATGATAATCCCATTTTTCTGTGGATTTTTTCACATCCTCTGCCGCCTGTTCTACACGTAGGCAACCCCAGGGAGCAGTCCTGGGTCATTCCCAATTTTTTGTGGGATTTTTCCATGATAATCCCATTTTTCTGTGGAATTTTTATATGATAATCCCATTTTTCTATTGATTTTTTCCATGATATTCCCATTTTTCTGTGGATTTTTTCCATGGTAATCGTGTTTTATCGGTGGGATTTTTCCGTGATAATTCCATTTTTCGGTGGATTTTTTCATGGATAATCCCATTTTTCTGTGGAATTTTTACATGATAATCCCATTTTTCTATTGATTTTTTCCATGATAATCCCATTTTTCTGTGGATTTTTTCCATGATAATCCCATTTTTCTGTGGATTTTTTTCCATGATATTCCCATTTTTCTGTGGAATTTTTCCATGATATTCCCATTTATCTGTGGATTTTTCCATGATATTCCCATTTATCTGTGGATTTTTTTCCGTGGATGATCCCATTTTTCTGTGGGATTTTTCCATGATATTCCCATTTTTCCACGGATTTTTTCCGTGGATAATCCTGTTTTATCAGTGGGATTTTTCCATGATAATCCCATTTTTCTGTGGATTTTTTACATGATATTCCCATTTATCAGTGGAATTTTTCACAACCTCGGCCGGCTGGATTTACACGTAGGCAATCCAGGGAGCAGTCCTGGGTCATTCCCAATTTTCTGTGGGATATTCCCAGTTTTCCGTGGGATAATCCAAATTTTCTGTGGATTTTTTAGATGATATTCCCATTTTTCTGTGGGATTTTTCCATGATAATCCCATTTTTCTATTGATTTTTTCCATGATATTCCCATTTTTCTGTGGATTTTTTCCATGATATTCCCATTTTTCTGTGGATTTTTTCCATGATATTCCCATTTATCTGTGGATTTTTTCCATGATATTCCCATTTTTCTGTGGGATTTTTCCATGATAATCCTGTTTTTTCCATGGATTTTTTCTGTGGTTAATCCAGTTTATCGATGGAATTTTTCACAACCTCGGCCGGCTGGAGTTACACGTAGGCAATCCAGGGAGCAGTCCTGGGTCATTCCCAGTTTTCTGTGGGATAATCCAAATTTTCTGTGGATTTTTTTGATGATATTCCCGTTTTTCTGTGGGATTTTTCCATGATATTCCCATTTTTCTGTGGATTTTTTCCATGACAATCCCATTTTTCTGTGGATTTTTTCCATGATATTCCCATTTTTCTGTGGATTTTTTCCATGATATTCCCATTTTTCTGTGGATTTTTTCCGTGGATAATCCCATTTTTCTGTGGAATTTTTATATGATAATCCCATTTTTCTATTGATTTTTTCCATGATAATCCTGTTTTATCTGTGGAATTTTTTCATTATAATCCATTTATCCATGGATTTTTTCCATGATAATCGTGTTTTATCAGTGGGACTTTTCTGTGGATGATCCTGTTTTATCAGTGGGATTTTTCCATGATATTCCCATTTATCCATGGATTTTTTTCCATGATAATCATGTTTTATCAGTGTAATTTTTCTGTGGAAAATCCCATTTTTCTGTGGATTTTTTCCATGATATTCCCATTTTTCTGTGGATTTTTTCTTTTATCCGTGGATTTTTTCCATGATAATCCCATTTATCAGTGGATTTTTTCCATGATATTCCCATTTTTCTGTGGATTTTTTCTTTTATCTGTGGATTTTTTCCATGATATTCCCTTTTTTCTATGGATTTTTTACATGGTATTCCCATTTTTCTGTGGGATTTTTTCATGATAATCCCATTTTTCTGTGGGATTTTTATATGATAATCCCATTTTTCTGTGGATTTTTTCCATGATATTCCCATTTTTCTGTGGATCTTTTCTTTTATCTGTGGATTTTTTCTGTGGATATTCCCATTTTTCTGTGGATTTTTTCCATGATATTCCCATTTTTCCGTGGATTTTTCCATGATATTCCCATTTTTCTGTGGATTTTTTCCATGGATAATCCCATTTTTCTGTGGAATGATCCCATTTATCCGTGGGATTTTTCCGTGGATATTCCCATTTTCCTGTGGCTTTTTCGAATGATAATCCTGTTTTATCCATGGATTTTTTTCCGTGGATATTCCCATTTTTCTGTGGATTTTTTTTCCGTGGATGATCCCATTTTTCTGTGGATTTTTTCTGTGGATATTCCCATTTTTCCATGGATTTTTTTCCATGATAATCCTGTTTTATCAGTGGAATTTTTCCTGTGGATAATCCTGTTTGTGGAATTTTTCCATTATTTTATCACTATTATTTTTCCATTATTTTATCATTAATTTTATAATTTTATCAGTGGGATTTTTTTCCATTATAATCCCATTTATCCATGGAATTTTCCCATTATAATCCTGTTTTATCAGTGGGATTTTTCCGTGATAATTCCATTTTTTGGTGGATTTTTCCATGATAATCCTGTTTTATCACTAGAATTTTTCCCATTATAATCCCATTTATCCATGGGATTTTTCCATGGATAATCCTGTTTTATCACTAGAATTTTTTCCACGATAATCCCATTTTATTGGTGGAATTTTTTCACTATAATCCCATTTAAAAAAATATTTTACAGAGTGGAAAAAAACTTCAATTCACCTCCAGGGATTTTTAACAAAATCCAAAATCCTTAATTTTCCTGCTGTTGACTTCTGGAACATTCCCAGACTTTATCCAAACAAATTTAAACCCAGAAATTCAGGAAAATCCATAATTTTTCTGCTGATTTTCCAATTTAAGGTCAGAAATTCAGAAATATCCATAATTTTGTGCTGATTTTCCAATTCAAACTCAGAAATTCAGGAATATCCATAATTTTTGTGCTGATTTTCCAATTTAAACCCAGAAATTCAGGAAAATCCATAATTTTGTGCTGATTTTCCAATTTGAGGTCAGAAATTCAGGAATATCCATAATTTTGTGCTGATTTTCCAATTTAAACCCCAAAATTCAGGAAAATCCATAATTTTTTTGCTGATTTTTCTGCTCAGTGACCTCTGGAACATTCCCAGACCAAATCCAGGGCAATTTAAGGTCAGAAATTCAGGAAAATCCATAATTTTTGTGCTGATTTTCCAATTTAAACCCAGAAATTCAGGAAAATCCATAATTTTTTTGCTGATTTTTCTGCTCGATGACTTCTGGAACATTCCCAGACTTTATCCAAACCACTTTAAACCCAGAAATTCAGGAATATCCATAATTTTTTGCTAATTTTCCAATTTAAACCCCAAAATTCAGGAATATCCATAATTTTTTGCTGATTTTTCAGCTCGGAACATTCCCAGACTTTATCCAAACCACTTTAAACCCAGAAATTCAGGATTATCCATAATTTTTGTGCTGATTTTCCAATTCAAACTCAGAAATTCAGGAAAATCCATAATTTTTTTGCTGATTTTGCTGCTCAATGACTTCTGGAACATTCCCAGACTTTATCCAAACAAATTTAAATCCAGAAATTCAGGAAAATCCATAATTTTCGTGCTGATTTTCCAATTTAAGGTCAGAAATTCAGGAAAATCCATAATTTTTGTGCTGATTTTCCAATTTAAGGTCAGAAATTCAGAAATATCCATAATTTTGTGCTGATTTTGCTGCTCAATGACTTCTGGAACATTCCCAGACTTTATCCAAACAAATTTAAACCCAGAAATTCAGGAATATCCATAATTTTCGTGCTGATTTTCCAATTTAAGGTCAGAAATTCAGGAATATCCATAATTTTTTGCTGATTTTTCTGCTCAGTGACCTCTGGAACATTCCCAGACCAAATCCAGGGCAATTTAAGGTCAGAAATTCAGAATTATCCATAATTTTTTTGCTGATTTTGCTGCTCAATGACCTCTGGAACATTCCCAGACTTTTTCCAGGGCAATTTAAGGTCAGAAATTCAGGAATATCCACAATTGTCTCGAATTCTTGGATGTCGCAAGCTCAGGGTTTGAGTTTGGCACCAAAATATTCCCAAAATCTTTGGGAATATTCCCGAAATCTTTGGGAATATTGCAGAAATCTTCGGGAATATTGCAGAAATCCTCGGGAATATTGCAGAAATCCTCGGGAATGTTGCCGAAATCCTCGGGAATGTTGCCGAAATCGCGATGTCCCAAGAGTCTGGTGGCTCCAGGGATGGAGAATTCCCTCGGGAATGTTGCAGAAATTCGGGTGGAAGGTTGGAGGTGACGAAATTTTGTGTC
Source organism: Lichenostomus cassidix (assembly GCF_008360975.1). Lineage (NCBI taxonomy): Eukaryota > Metazoa > Chordata > Aves > Passeriformes > Meliphagidae > Lichenostomus > Lichenostomus cassidix. The sequence goes on from NC_139505.1 coordinate 2,742,571, forward strand.
TGAACTCTGAATTTGGGAGCTCTGGAGGGAAATCGGGGTGGGAAAATTGGGGAAAAGGGAAATTCGGGATGGGAAAATTGGGGAAAAGGGAAATTTGGGATGGGAAATTGGGGAAAAGGGAAATTCGGGATGGGAAATTGGGGAAAAGGGAAATTCGGGATGGGAAATTGGGGAAAAGGGAAATTTGGGATGGGAAAATTGGGGAAAAGGGAAATTCGGGATGGGAAAATTGGGGAAAAGGGAAATTCAGGATGGGAAAATTGGGGAAAAGGGAAATTTGGGATGGGAAAATTGGGGAAAAGGGAAATTTGGGATTGGAAAATTGGGGAAAAAGGGAAATTCGGGGTTGGAAAATTGGGGAAAAGGGAAATTCGGGGTTGGAAAATTGGGGAAAAGGGAAATTTGGGGTTGGAAAATTGGGGAAAAGGGAAATTTGGGGTTGGAAATTGGGGAAAAGGGAAATTCGGGATGGGAAAATTGGGGAAAAGGGAAATTCGGGATGGGAAATTGGGGAAAAGGGAAATTCGGGATGGGAAAATTGGGGAAAAGGGAAATTTGGGGTTGGAAAATTGGGGAAAAGGGAAATTCGGGATGGGAAATTGGGGAAAAGGGAAATTCGGGGTTGGAAAATGGAGGGATGGGATTGGGGAGTTGTGGGGAATTAGAGATTGGGGAAATTGTGGGATTAGGGAATTGTGGAATCGGAAAATTATGGAATAAGAGAATAAGAATCAGAAAATTGTGGAATCAGAAATGATGAAATCATGGAATTTGAGAATCGTGGAATCAGAAAATTATGGAATAATAGAGAATCATGAAATCATAAAACAATGAAATAGTAGGGAATAATGAAATCATAAAATAATGGAATAATAGAATCAGAGAATCATAGGGAATCAGAAATTCAGAAAATCGTGGAATTATAAAATTACGGAATAATAGAGAATCGTGAAATCATAAAATGATGGAATGATGGAATGAGAGAATCAGAGAGAATCAGAAATTCAGAAAATCGTGGAATTATAAAATTATGGGATAATGAGAATCATGAAATCATAAAATGATGAAAGGATAGAATCAGAGAATCAGAAAATTGTGGAAACAGAAATTATGAAATCATGGAATTAGAGAACCATGGAATCATAAAATAATGGGATAATAGAGAATCATGAAATCATAAAATGATGGAATGATGGAATCAGAGAATCAGAAATTCAGAAAATCATGGAATCATAAAATTATGGAATAATAGAGAATCATGAAATCAAAATGATGGAATGATAGAATAAGAGAATCAGAAAATCAGAAAATTGTGGAATTATAAAATAATGGGATAATAGAGAATCATGAAATCATAAAATAATGGAATAATAGAACAAGAGAATCTGAGAGAATCAGAAAATTGTGGAATCAGAAATTATGAAATCATGGAATTAGAGAACCATGGAATTATAAAATAAAATCATGGAATAATAGAACCAGAGAATTGTGGAATCATAGAGAATCAGAAATTCAGAAAATAATGGAGTTAGAGAATCATGAAATCATAAAATAATGAAATTATAGAATAAGAGAATCAGAGAGAATCAGAAATTCAGAAAATCGTGGAATTGTAAAGTAATGGGATAATAGAGAATCATGAAATCATAAAATAAATGATAGAATAAGAGAATCAGAGAATCAGAAAATTGTGGAATCGGAAATTATGAAATCATGGAATTAGAGAACCATGGAATCATAAAATAATGGAATAATGGAGAATCATGAAATCATAAAATAATAGAATCAGAGAATTGTGGAATCATGGAGAATCAGAAATTCAGAAAATGGTGGAATTATAAAATAATGGGATAATAGAGAATCATGAAATCATAAAATGATGGAATGATGGAATAAGAGAATCAGAGAATCAGAAAATTGTGGAATCAGAAATTATGAAATCATGGAATTAGAGAATCATGAAATCATAAAATAATGGAATCAGAGAATTGTGGAATCATAGAGAATCAGAAAATCATGGAATCATAAAATAATGGAATAATAGAGAATCATGAAATCATAAAATAATGAAATTATAGAACAAGAGAATCAGAAATTCAGAAAATTGTGGAATCATAAAATTACGGAATAATAGAGAATCGTGAAATCATAAAATGATGGAATGATAGAATGAGAGAATCAGAGAATCAGAAAATTGTGGAATCATAAAATCATGGAATGATAGAATGAGAGGATCATGAAATCACAAAATCATGGAATTTGAGAACCATGGAATTATAAAGTAATGGAATAATAGAGAATCGTGAAATCATAAAATGATGAAATTATAGAGTAAGAGAATCACGGAATCAAAAAATCATGGAATTATAGAATCACGGAATCCTGAAATGATAAAATAATGAGATCAGGGAATTGAAAAGCCATGGAATAACAGAATCAGAGGATCAGAAAATCCCGGAATTTTGGAATAGCAGAATCCCAAAATCAGAATAATAAAATCCCAAGAAAAGCAGAGAATCCTGGAAAGGTTTGGCTTTGGAAAGAACCTCCAGGAACTGGAATTCCCTGTGGGAAAGAGAATTCCAGAGAGAATTCCAGAGAGAATTCCAGAGAGAATTCCAGAGAGAATTCCCGAGGTTTGTTTATCTCGGCTCCGGGAGATCCTGGGAAGCAGCTGAGCAGGTCTGGGAAGATCCCAAATTCCATCCCAGCTCCCTCCGGAATCTGCCGGCCGGGAAGGGTTTGGGATATTCCCGAAAAAATGGGATTGGGAATTCTGGGATTCCTCAGGAGGTTTGGGGTTGGGAATTCTGGGATTTTTAGGGAATATTTGGGATCTAAAATCTTGAGATTCTCTGAGAGTTTTGCAATTGAGAATTCTGGGATTTTTGGGGAATATTTGGGATTGAGAATTCTGAGATTTTGGGGAATATTTGGGATTGAGAGTTCCGGGATTTTAGGGAATATTTGGGATTCAGAATCCTGACATTCTCCAAGAGTTTTGAGATTGGGAATTCTGGGATTTTTAGGGAATATTTGGGATTCAGAATCCAGAGTTTTGGGGTTGAGAATTCTGGGATTCCTTGGGGAGGATTGCTGTGGAGAATTCTGGGATTTTTAGGGAATATTTGGGATTTAGAATCCTGAAATTCTCTGAGAGCTTTGCAATTGAGAATTCTGGGATTTTTGGGGAATATTTGCGGTTGAGAATTCTGGGATTCTCAGGGAGGTTTGGGATTGAGAATTCTGGGATTTTGGGGAATATTTGGGATTCAGAATCCTGAGATTCTCCAAGAGTTTTGAGATTGGGAATTCTGGGATTTTTAGGGAATATTTGGGATTCAGAATCCGGAGTTTTGGGATTGAGAATTCTGGGATTCCTTGGGGAGGATTGCTGTTGAGAGTTCTGGGATTTTTAGGGAATATTTGGGATTCAGAATCCTGAGATTCTCAGGGAGTTTTGGGGTTGAGAGTTCTGGGATTTTAGGGAATATTTGGGATTGGGAATTCTGAGATTCTTGGAGAGATTTGGGATTGAGAATTCTGGGATTTTTGGGAATATTTGGGATTCAGAATCCGGAGATTCTCCGAGAGTTTTGGGATTGGGAATTCTGGGATTTTAGGGAATATTTGGAATTGACAATTCTGGGATTTTTGGGATTCTGTTCGGCTCCAGCCTTTCCGGAATGCCTGGATTTGGGATTTTTAGGGAATTCTTGGAAAGAACAGGAACTGTGAGCAGCAGGGAAACCTGGAAATCAAAAACAAGCCAATTCCAGAGGAAAACAGCCAAGGAAAAGTGGGAATTGCTTGGAAAAGTGGGAAAATCGCAGGAATTGCTTGGAAAAGCTGGAAAATCACGGGAATTGCGTGGAAATGTTGGGAAAATTGCAGGAATTGCTTGGAAAATTATGGGAATTGCTTGGAAAAGTGGGAAAAACTCGGGAATTGCTGGGAAAAGCGGGAAAATCGAGAATTGCTTGGAAAAGAGGGAAAATCACGGGAATTGCTTGGAAAAGTTGGGAAATCATGGGAATTGCTTGGAAAATTGTGGGAATTGCTTGGAAAAGCGGGAAAATCATGAGAATTGCTTGGAAAAGTGGGAAATCATGGGAATTGCTTGGAAAAGTGGGAAAAACTCGGGAATTGCTTGGAAAAGCGGGAAAATAATGGGAATTGCTTGGAAAAGTGGGAAATCATGGGAATTGCTTGGAAAATTTGGAAAATCATGGGAATTGCTTGGAAAATTTGGAAAATTGTGGGAATTGCTTGGAAAAGTTGGAAAATCGTGGGAATTGCTTGGAAAATCGTGGGAATTGCTTGGAAAATCGTGGGAATTGCTTGGAAAAGCTGGAAAAATTGCAGGAATTGCTTGGAAAAGTTGGGAAAATCTCAGGAATTGCTTGGAAAAGCGGGAAAATTGCAGGAATTGCTTGGAAAAGTGGGAAAAACTCGGGAATTGCTTGGAAAAGCGGGAAAACCGCGGGAATCGCGGGAGAAAACTCCCGAATTCCCGAGGGATCGCTGAGAAAGGAATTCTCTCCACACCAGCAGCTCCTTCCAGGCTCCGCTGGGGAATTCCGGGAGGTGAGCAGAACCAGCTCGGCCTGTCGGGAGAGGTTTGGGATTTTGGGGGATAAGAATTCCGGGAAAACCGCGGGGTTGGGGTTTGGGATGAGCAGAGGTGGCGAAATTCCCGTCCGGTTGGGCCAGAGAGTCTCCAGGTGGGAATTCCGCAGTGTCCTGATGGCTGCAGGAGATTTGGGGTTGGATTTTTGGGATCGGATTTTTGGGGTTGGATTTTTGGGATTGGATTTTCGGGATCGGATTTTCGGAATTGGATTTTCGGGATTGGATTTTTGGGGTTGGATTTTCGGGATCGGATTTTCGGGATTGGATTTTTGGGATTGGATTTTTGGGGTTGGATTTTCGGGATTGGATTTTCGGGATTGGATTTTCGGGGTTGGATTTTTGGGATTGGATTTTTGGGATTGGATTTTCGGGATTGGATTTTCGGGATTGGATTTTCGGGATTGGATTTTCGGGATTGGATTTTTGGGATTGGATTTTTGGGGTTTTTTTTTCCACTCCGTAAATTATTTTTTTATATATAATTTATAGATATAATTTTAAATATATATAATTTTCTATCTAATTTTCTATATAATTTTCTATATAATTTTCTATCTAATTTTCTATCTAATTTTATATCTAATTTTATATCTAATTTTATATCTAATTTTATATCTAATTTTATATAAATATCATATAATATTTAAAAAAAATATTTGGGATAATCCTTCATGCATGTTAATAATTCTTAACGTTAAATAAAACATGAAATTCCCTTTATTTCCCATCCGGGTTGAGATTTTTTCCCCTTTTGAAAAGCAGAATTCCTGAATTCCCAAATCCTCTCCGGTTGGGATAAATCTCAGATTTTGTTAAAAATCCCTGGAGGTGAATTCAAGTTTTTTCCACTCAGTAAATTAATTTTTTCATATATAATTTTTTTTTTTTATATTTGGAATAATCCTCAATGTGCTGCACACATTAAATAATAAAATAAAATTCCAGAATTCCCAAATCCTCTCCAGTTGGGATAAATCTCAGATTTTGTTAAAAATCCCTGGAGGTGAATTCAAGTTTTTTCCACTCCGTAAATTATTTTTTTTAATATAATTTTATTTTTTTTAATATTTGGAATAATCCTCAATGTGCTGCACACATTAAATAATCAAACAAAATTCTCTTTATTTCCCATCCGGGTTGAAATTTTTGCACTTTTTGAAATTATTTTCCGGAATTCCCAAATTCCAGTTCCAGTTGGGATAAATCTCAGATTTATTTAAAAATTTAAAAGATCCTCCCAGAATTCTTCCCTCCTCAGAATTTGGGATCTTTTTTCAGCAATCAGATTTTTTTGGGATTCCATGGATTCTCCCAAGGATTCTCCCAGACTTTTAACCCCAAAATTTGGGATCTTTTTGCAGGAACTTTTCCCCCCAGGATTTGGGATTTTTTTGCACAGAGAGAAGGATCTGTGGGAACTTTTCCCCCCAGGATTTTGGGATCAGATTTTTTTGGGACTCCATAAATTCTCCCAAGGATCCTCCCATGGATTCTCCCAGCCTTTTAACCCCAAAATTTTGGGATCAGATTTTTTTAGGACTCCACGGATTCTCCCAAGGGTTCTCCCAGACTTTTAACCCCAGAATTTTGGGATCGGATTTTTTTGGTCCTCCAAGGATTCTCCCAGACTTTTCCCCCCAGGATTTGGGATATTTGTGCAGAGAGAGGGAAGAATCTATGGGAACTTTTTTCCCCAGGATTTTGGGATCAGATTTTTTTGGTCCTCCAAGGATTCTCCCAGACTTTTAACCCCAGGATTTTGGGATCTTCTCCCAGGAACTTTATCCCTGCTGGATTTAGGATCTTTTTTTGCACAGAGAGAAGGATCTGCAGTAATTTTTCCCCAGGATTTTAGGATCAGATTTTTTTAGGACTCCACGGATTCTCCCAGACTTTTCTCCCCCAGGATTTGGGATTTTTGTGCACAGAGGGAACTTTTTCCCCCACTATTTTGGGATCAGATTTTTTGGGACTTCATGGATTCTCCCAAGGATTCTCCCAGACTTTTCCCCCAGAATTTGGGACTTTTCTGCACAGAGAGAAGGATCCGTGGGAACTTTTTCCCCAGTATTTTGGGATCAGATTTTTTTGGGACTCCATGGATTCTCCCAGACTTTTAACCCCAGGATTTAGGATATTTGTGCACAGAGAGAACTTTTTCCCCCAGGATTTTGGGATCAGATTTTTTTGGTCCTCCATGGATTCTCCCAGACTTTTAACCCCAAATTTTGGGATCTTTTTGCAGGAACTTTTTCCCCCAGGATTTGGGATTTTTGTGCACAGAGGGAACTTTTCCCCCCAGTATTTTGGGATTAAATTTTTTTGGGATTCCATGGATTCTCCCAGACATTTTCCCCCCAGAATTTGGGATCTTTTTGCACAGAGAGAAAGATCTGTGGGAACTTTTCCCCCAATATTTTGGGATCAGATTTTTTTGGGACTCCATGGATTCTCCCAAGGATCCTCCCATGGATTCTCCCAGCCTTTTAACCCCAGAATTTTGGGATCAGATTTTTTTAGGACTCCACGGATTCTCCCAAGGATTCTCCCAGCCTTTTAACCCCAGAAATTTCGGGATATTTGTGCACAGAGGGAACTTTTCCCCCCAGGATTTGGGATTTTTATGCACAGAGGGAACTTTTTCCCCCAATATTTTGGGATCAGATTTTTTTGGGACTCCATGGATTCTCCCAAGGATTCTCCCAGCCTTTTAACCCCAGAATTTTGGGATTAAATTTTTTTAGGACTCCACGGATTCTCCCAAGGATTCTCCCAGACTTTTAACCCCAGGATTTGGGATTTTTGTGCACAGAGGGAACTTTTTCCCCCAATATTTTGGGATCAGAATTTTTTTGGGACTCCATGGATTCTCCCAAGGATTATCCCAGAATTTTAACCCCAAAATTTGGGATTTTTTTGCACAGAGGGAACTTTTCCCCCAGTATTTTGGGATTAAATTTTTTTGGGATTCCACGGATTCTCCCAGACTTTTAACCCCAAAATTTTGGGATCTTCGCTCAGAAACTTTGGCCTCACTGGATTTGGGACATTTTTGCACAGAGAGAAGGATCTGCAGGAACTTTCCCCCCAGGATTTTGGGATCAGATTTTTTTAGGACTCCAAGGATCCTCCCAAGGATTCTCCCAGCCTTTTAACCCCAGGATTTGGGATCTTTTTGCACAGAGGGAAGGATCTGCGGGAACTTTTTCCCCCAGTATTTTGGGATCAGATTTTTTGGGACTCCAAGAATTCTCCCATGGATTCTCCCAGACTTTTCCCCCCAGGATTTGGGATTTTTTTGCACAGAGGGAACTTTTTCCTCCAATATTTTGGGATCAGATTTTTTTGGTCCTCCAAGGATTCTCCCAGACTTTTCCCCCCAGAATTTGGGATCTTTTTGCACAGAGAGAAGGATCTGCGGGAACTTTTTCCCAGTATTTTGGGATCAAATTTTTTTAGGACTCCACGGATCCTCCCAAGGATTCTCCCAGCCTTTTAACCCCAGAAATTTTGGGATATTTGTGCACAGAGAGAACTTTTCCCCCAGTATTTTGGGATTAAATTTTTTTGGGATTCCATGGATTCTCCCAAGGATTTTCCCAGACTTTTAACCCCCAGAATTTGGGATATTTGTGCACAGAGGGAACTTTATCCCCCAGGATTTTGGAATCAAATTTTTTTGGTCCTCCAAGGATTCTCCCAGACTTTTAACCCCAGAATTTTGGGATCTTTTTGCAGGAACTTTTCCCCCAGGATTTGGGATTTTTGTGCACAGAGGGAACTTTTCCCCCAGGATTTTGGGATCAGATTTTTTTTGGTCCTCCAAGGATTCTCCCAGACTTTTAACCCCAGAATTTTGGGATTAAATTTTTTTAGGACTCCACGGATCCTCCCAAGGATTCTCCCAGAATTTTAACTCCAGAAATTTTGGGATCTCCTCCCAGGAACTTTATCCCTGCTGGATTTGGGATCTTTGTGAAGTAATGAGATTTTTTGGGAAGTGAGGAACTCTCATTTAGGACTCCAAGGATTCTTCCAGAATTTTTCCCCCAGTATTTTGGGATCAGATTTTTTTGGGACTCCAAGGATTCTCCCAGACTTTTCCCCCCAGGATTTGGGATATTTGTGCAGAGAGGGAAGAATCTATGGGAACTTTTTTCCCCAGGATTTTGGGATCAGATTTTTTTTGGTCCTCCAAGGATTCTCCCAGACTTTTAACCCCAGAAATTTTGGAATTAAATTTTTTTAGGACTCCACGGATCCTCCCAAGGATTCTCCCAGAATTTTAACCCCAGAATTTTGGGATCTCCTCCCAGGAACTTTAACCCTGCTGGATTTAGGATCTTTTTTGCACAGAGAGAAGGATCTGCAGGAACTTTCCCCCCAGTATTTTGGGATCAGATTTTTTTGGGACTCCATGGATTCTCCCAAGGATTCTCCCAGACTTTTAACCCCCAGAATTTGGGATATTTGTGCACAGAGGGAACTTTATCCCCCAGGATTTTGGAATCAAATTTTTTTGGTCCTCCAAGGATTCTCCCAGACTTTTAACCCCAGAAATTTTGGGATCTTTTTGCAGGAACTTTTCCCCCAGGATTTGGGATTTTTGTGCACAGAGGGAACTTTTCCCCCGCTATTTTGGGATCAGATTTTTTTGGTCCTCCATGGATTCTCCCAAGGATTCTCCCAGCCTTTCAACCCCAGAAATTTCGGGATCTCCTGGCAGGAACTTTCCCCCCGCTGGCTCTCAGCCCTGCCGTGACTCAGGAGCAGCCAAACCAGTCCAGCCTCGCCCGAGGATTCCATCCCCACCCATCCCATCCCAAATCCCAAATCCCACCCCAAACCTCATCATCGGGCGATGAACTCACCGCACGAGACAAAAGCTTGACGAGCACCGGCTGGACGAGTTAATTAGCGCTGCCGGGTGAGTTAATTAGCACTGCTGGGTGAGTTAATTAGCGCCAACAGCGTCGCCCAGTATCGCTTTGGGGTCACGGCTGCTGCTTTTGGGGTTTTGCCCAGAAATCCCTGCAAGTTTCTCGAGGGGCTTTGGGGAGTTGGGATTCTCCCTGCTGGTGCCGCTGGGTGGGAATTAATTAGTGTCCCCAATTAGTGTCCCCAGTTAATGTCCCCCAGTTAATGTCCTCAATTCATGTCCCCCAGTTAATGTCCTCAATTAATGTCCCCAATTAATGTCCCCAGTTAATGTCCCCAGTTAATGTCCCCAATTAATGTCCCCCAATTAATGTCCCCAGTTAATGTCCCCAGTTAATGTCCCCAGTTAATGTCCTCAATTAATGTCCCCAGTTAATGTCCCCAGTTAATGTCCCTAATTAATGTCCCCAATTAATGTCCCCAGTTAATGTCCCCCAGTTAATGTCCCCAATTAATGTCCCCAATTAATGTCCCCAATTAATGTCCCCAATTAATGTCCCCAATTAATGTCCCCAATTAATGTCCCCAATTAGTGTCCCCAGTTAATGTCCCCAGTTAATGTCCCCAGTTAATGTCCCCAGTTAATGTCCCCAATTAATGTCCCCCAATTAATGTCCCCCAATTAATGTCCCCCAATTAATGTCCCCAATTAATGTCCCCAATTAATGTCCCCAATTAGTTAATGTCCCCAATTAATGTCCCCAATTAATGTCCCCAATTAATGTCCCCCAATTAATGTCCCCAGTTAATGTCCCCAATTAATGTCCCCAATTAATGTCCCCCAATTAATGTCCCCAATTAATGTCCCCAATTAATGTCCCCAATTAATGTCCCCAATTAGTTAATGTCCCCAATTAATGTCCCCAGTTAATGTCCCCAGTTAATGTCCCCAATTAATGTCAACCAATTAATGTCCCCAATTAATGTCCCCCAATTAATGTCCCCAATTAATGTCCCCCAATTAATGTCCCCAGTTAATGTCCCCAGTTAATGTCCCCAATTAATGTCCCCAGTTAATGTCCCCAGTTAATGTCCCTAATTAATGTCCCCAATTAATGTCCCCAATTAATGTCCCCCAGTTAATGTCCCCCAATTAATGTCCCCAGTTAATGTCCCCAATTAATGTCCCCAGTTAATGTCCCCAATTCATGTCCCCAATTAATGTCCCCAGTTAATGTCCCCAATTAATGTCCCCCAATTAATGTCCCCAATTAATGTCCCCAATTAATGTCCCCAATTAATATCCCCAAAAAAACCTGGGATGATCTCAGGAATCCAAGGGTTGTGTCCAAATTTCCATTTTTTTTTTCTTTCTGGTTGGCATTTCTGATATTTTTGGGATTTTGGGATTTTGGGAATTTGGGAATTTCCCCGAATGTTGGGAAAGATCCCAAATCCAGCCCTCTGGAATCCCAGAGGTTCTCCCAGGATTTCCAGGGAAGCTGGAGAGGGAATTTTCCTGAGGATTTGAATTTTCCAGCGGGAAAAGGGGATGGAGAACCCAGAGGGAGCTGGGAAATCTCATCCTGGAGAAAAACGGGAATTCCTGGGAAATTCCTCGGGTTGGAATTAGGATTTTCCTCAATAAATTGGGAAGAAAAATTGGGAAGAAAAATTGGAAAACATAATTGGGAAAAATTGGGGAAAATTGGGAAAAATGATTGGGAAAAATAATTGGAAAAATTGGGGAAGATTGGGAAAAAATTGGGGCAAATTGGGGAAAATTGGAAAAAGAAATGGTGAAAAATTGGGAAAAATTGGGGAAAATTGGGAAAAATTGGGAAAAATTGGGGGAAATTGGGGGAAAATTGGGAAAAATGGCAAAAAATTGGGAAAAACTGAGAAAAATAATTGTGAAAAACTGTGAAAATTGTGAAATATAATTGTGAAAAATTGCAAAAAATTGGGGAAAATTGGGGAAAAATTGGGGAAAATTGGGAATGTTGAGCCTCTGGAGAGCCCAGAGGGAGCTGGAGAGGGAATTTTCCTGAGGATTTGGGAAAACAGGAGGCAGGGAATGGGGTCAGGGGGCCAGAGGGGGATTGGGGTTGGATTTTGGGATAAATCCTGCCCTGGGAGGGTGGGGAGCTCCTGGCTCAGGGAATTCCATGGATTTTCCATCCCTGGGAATGTCCCAGGCCAGGCTGGAGCCACCTGGGATGGTGGGAATGTCCCTGAACAGGGAATTTTAAAGATCTTTAAGGTTCCTTTCCATCCCAAACCATCCCAGGATTCCATAATTCCTGTTTTTTGGGGGTTTTTTTGGGTTTTTTGGGGTTTTTTCCCCTCTGCCATGCAGCTCCTGAGCTTCCCAGGATCCAGACAATTCCTATAAAATTCCCATAAATTCCCATCCCTGGAGGAGTTTCTCAGCTGCCAGGGCTGAGTCAGGAACTCCCCATAAATGTCCCAAAATCCATCCCAAAGCTCGTTCTGTGTTTTAAATCCCATTTTTGGGTTTCCCAGCCTGTTCCTGAGTCCTGCTGGGCTGAGCCTTGAAATCCTCCGAATTCCCAAACTAAATTTATCCCAAATTTCTCCCCTAAAAACCTCCTGCTAATTCCAGCCCTAAATTTATCCCAAATTTCTCCTCTGCTCCCTGAAAACCTCCCAATTCCCAATCTAAATTTATTCCCAATTTCTCCTCTGCTCCCTAAAAACCTCCTAATTCCCAAACTAAATTTATCCCCAATTTCTTCTCTAAATTTATCCCCAATTTCTTCCCTAAAAACCTCCTAATTCCCAACCTAAATTTATCCTTAATTTCTTCCCTCAAAACCTCCTAATTCCCAACCTAAACTTATCCTTAATTTCTCCTCTGCTCCCTGAAAACCTCCTAATTCCCAACCTAAATTTATTCCCCATTTCTCCATTGCTCCCTAAATACCTCTTAATTCCAGCCCTAAATTTATCCTTAATTTCTCCTCTAAATTTATCCCCAATTTCTTCCCTAAAAACCTCCTGCTAATTCCAGGCTTAAATTTATCCTTAATTTCTCCTCTGCTTCCTAAAAACCTCCTAATTCCCAAACTAAATTTATCCCTAATTAATTTCTTCTCTAAATTTATCCCTAATTTCTTCCCTCAAAACCTCCTAATTCCCAACCTAAATTTATCCCAAATTTCTCCTCTGCTCCCTAAAAACCTCCTGGTAATTCCAGGCTTAAATTTATCCCAAATCTCTTCTCCTTGAAAACCTCCAAATTCCCAAGCTAAATTTATCCCAAATTTCTTCTCTAAATTTATCCCCAATTTCTTCCCTCAAAACCTCCTAATTCCCAACCTAAATTTATTCCTGATTTCTTCCCTAAAAACCTTCTTATTACCAACCTAAATTTATCCCTAATTTCTCCTCTGCTCCCGAAAAACCTCCTGCTAATTCCAGCCCTAAATTTATCCCAAATTTCTCTTTTGCTTCCTAAAAATCTCCTAATTCCCAACCTAAATTTATCCCCAATTTCTTCCCTAAAAACCTCCTGCTAATTCCAGCCCTAAATTTATCCTTAATTTCTCCTCTGCTCTCTAAATACCTCCTAATTCCCAAACTAAATTTATCCCAAATTAATTTCTTCTCTAAATTTATCCCCAAATTTCTTCCCTAAAAACCTTCTTATTCCCAACCTAAATTTATACCAAATTTCTTCTCTTCTCCTTGAAAAACTCCTGCTAATTCCCAACCTAAATTTATCCTTAACTTCTTCTCTGCTCCCTAAATACCTCCCAATTCCCAACCTAATTTTATCCCAAATTTCTCCTCTAAATTTATCCCCAATTTCTTCCCTAAATACCTCTTAATTCCCAACCTAAATTTATCCCAAATTTCTCCTCTGCTCCCTGAAAACCTCTTAATTCCCAACCTAAATTTATTCCTGATTTCTTCCCTCAAAACCTCCTAATTCCAGCCCTAAATTTATCCCTAATTTCTTCCCTCAAAACCTCCTAATTACCAACCTAATTTTATCCCAATTTCTCCTCTGCTCCTGAGAAACCTCCTGCTAATTCCAGCCCTAAATTTATCCCCAATTTCTTCTCTAAATTTATCCCGAATTTCCCCACTGCTCCCTAAAAACCTCCTAATTCCCAACCTAAATTTATCCCAAATTTCTCCACTGCTCCCTGAAAACCTCCCAATTCCCAACCTAAATTTATCCCCAATTTCTTCTCTAAATTTATCCCAAATTTCCCCACTGCTCCCTGAAAACTTCCCAATTCCCAACCTGATTTTCTCCCCAATTTTCTCCCCAATTCCCGCTCGGGGCCACCATAGCCTCACCCCAACCCCACAACCCCTCCAGCTCCATCCCAACCTTCAAAGCGCCCAAACCCCGATTGCTGCTGAGCAACAAAGAGCTAATTTCGTTAGCTAATTACAGCAACGGCGGTTAATTAAAGCCATCAAACCCCTTTTTGGGGTGAAGCAAGAGGGACTTGGGGTTGGAGTTTGGTTCCCACTGGGTGGTTTTGCCCCAAGAGCTGCTAAATGGGGAATTTGCTGCTGAGTGGAGCAATCAGGAGGTGAGGTTTGGTCTCGTTAGCAGGTTTTTAATTACAAATGGGATTGTGATTAACAAACTGCCCTGGCTGCTCCGTTCCATGGGATTGTGGGATGGTTTGGGATTATGGAAAGGTTTGGGATTATGGAAAGGGTTGGGATCAATCATGGAATGATTTGGGATCATGGAAAGGTTTGGGATCTTGGAATGGTTTGGGATCAATCATGGGATGGTTTGGAATCAATGGTGGAATGATTTGGGATCAATTGTGGAATTATTTGGGATCATGGAATGGTTTGGGATCCTGGAATGTTTGGGATCATGGAATGGTTTGGGATCAATGGTGGAATGGTTTGGGATCAATCATGGAATGGTTTAGGATCAATTGTGGAATGGTTTGGGATTAATCTTGGAATGGTTTGGGATCATGGAATGGTTTGGGATTAATATTGGAGTGGTTTGGGATCAATCATGGGATGGTTTGGGATCATGGGATGGTTTGGGATCATGGAATGGTTTGGGATCAATCATGGAATGGGTTGGGATCATGGAATGTTTGGGATCATGAAATGGTTTGGGATCAGTCATGGAATGGTTTGGGATCATGGAATGGTTTGAGATTAATCTTGGAATGATTTGGGATCAGTCATGGGATGGTTTGGGATCATGGGATGGTTTGGGATCAATTGTGGGATGGTTTGGGATTGTGGAATGGTTTGGGATCAATGGTGAAATGGTTTGGGATCAATCATTAAATGGTTTGGGATCATGGAATGGTTTGGGATCACAAAATGGTTTGGGATCAATCATGGAATGGTTTGGGATCATGGAATGGTTTGAGATTAATCTTGGAATGATTTGGGATCAGTCATGGGATGGTTTGGGATCATGGGATGGTTTGGGATCAATTGTGGGATGGTTTGGGATTGTGGAATGGTTTGGGATCAATGGTGAAATGGTTTGGGATCAATCATTAAATGGTTTGGGATCATGGAATGGTTTGGGATCACAAAATGGTTTGGGATCAATCATGGAATGGTTTGGGATCATGGAATGGTTTGAGATTAATCTTGGAATGATTTGGGATCAGTCATGGGATGGTTTGGGATCATGGGATGGTTTGGGATCAATTGTGGGATGGTTTGGGATTATGGAAAGGTTTGGGATTAATCTTGGGATGGTTTGGGATCAATCATGGAATGGTCTAGGATCAGTTGTGGAATGGTTTGGGATTATGGAAAGGTTTGGGATCATGGAGTGGTTTGGGATCAATCATGGGATGGGTTGGGATCATGGAATGGTTTGGGATTAGTTATGGAATGATTTGGGATCATGGAATGGTTTGGGATCAATCATGGAATGGTTTGGGATTAATATTGGAATTATTTGGGATTATGGAAAGGTTTGGGATTAATCTTGGGATGGTTTGGGATCATGGAATGTTTGGGATCAATGGTGAAGTGGTTTGGGATCAATCATGGAATGGTCTAGGATCAATTGTGGAATGGTTTGGGATTATGGAAAGGTTTGGGATCGTGGAGTGGTTTGGGATCAATCATGGGATGGGTTGGGATCATGGAATGGTTTGGGATTAATCTTGGAATGGTTTGGGATCAGTCATGGAATGGTTTGGGATCAATTTTGGAATGGTTTGGGATCATGGAATGGTTTGGGATCAATGGTGAAGTGGTTTGGGATCAGTCATGGAGTGGTTTGGGATCATGGGATGGTTTGGGATTAATCTTGGAATGGTTTGGGATCACAAGATGGTTTGGGATCATGGGATGGTTTGGGATCAATCAGGGGATGGTTTGGGATCATGGAATTGTTTGGGATCATGGAAAGGTTTGGGATGGAAAGGAACCTTAAAGATCTTTAAAATTCCCTGTTCAGGGACATTCCCACCATCCCAGGTGGTTCCAACCTGGCTTTGGACATTCCCAGGGATGGAAAATCCATGGAATTCCCTGGAAAAGGATCCAGGATTTATCCCAAAAATCCCATTAAACCAGGAGAGAAAATCCTGGGATGGTTTGGGATGGAAGAACCTTAAAGATCCTTGAAGATGTTGACATTCCCACCATCCCAGCCTAGCTTTGGGACATTCCCAGGGATGGAAAATCCATGGAATTCCCTGAGCCAGGAGCTCCCCACCCTCCCAGGGCAGGATTGATCCCAAAATCCAACCCCAATCCCCCTCTGGCCCCCTGACCCCATTCCCTGCCTCCTGTTTTCCCAAATCCTCAGGAAAATTCCCTCTCCAGCTCCCTCTGGGCTCTCCAGAGGCTCAACATTCCCAAATTTTCCCCAATTTTTCCCCAATTTTCCCCAATTTTTCCCATTTTTCCCCAATTTTCCCCAATTTTTCACAATTATTTTCCCCAATTTTTCACAATTATTTTTCTCAATTTTTCACAATTATTTTCTCCAATTTTCCCCAATTTTTCCCAATTATTTCCCCAATTTTCCTCAATTATTTTTCCTAATTATTTTCCCAATTATTTTTCCCAATTATTTTTCCCAATTTTTCCCGATTTTTTCCAATTTTTCCCAATTTTCCCCAATTTTTTCCTATAATTTTTCTGAATTTTCCACAATTTTTCACAATTATTTTCCCCAATTTTTCACAATTATTTTTCCCAATTTCCCCAAATTTTCCCCAAATTTTCCCCAATTTTCCCCAATTTTTTCCCAATTATTTTTCACAATTATTTTTCACAATTTTTCACAATTGTTTTTTCCATTTTTCCCAATTATTTCCCCAATTTTCCCCAATTTTCTCAATTATTTTCCCCAATTTTTCCCAATTTTCCCCAATTTTCCCCAATTATTCCCAATTTTTCCCTATTTTCCCAATTTCTCCCAAATTTTCCCCAATTTTCCCCAATTTTCCCCAATTTTCTCCAATTTTTCCCCAATTATTTTCCCCAAATTTTCCCCAATATTTTCCCCAATATTTTCCCCAATATTTTCCCCAATATTTTCCCCAATATTTTTCCCCAATATTTTTCCCCAATTTTTCCCCAATTTTCCCCCAATTTTCCTCAATTTTCCCCAATTATTTTTCCCAATTTTCTCCAATTTTTCCCTATTTTCCCCAATTTTTCCCTATGATTTTTCCCCAATTATTTTCCCCAATTCAATTTTCCACAATTATTTCCCCAATTTTTCCCCAATTTTCTCCAATTTTTCCCCAATTATTTTCTCCAATTTCCCCAATTATTTTCCCAATTATTTTCCCCAATTTCTCCCAATTATCCCAATTATTTTCCCCACATTTTCCCCAAATTTTCCCCAAATTTTCCCCAATATTTTTCCCCAATTTTTCCCCAATTTTCCCCCAATTTTCCTCAATTTTCCCCAATTATTTTCCCCAATTTTCCCCAATTTTCTCCCAATTTTCCCCTATTTTTCCCCAATTTTCCCCAATTTTCCCAATTATTTTCCCCAAATTTCCCCAATTTTCCCCAATTTTTCCCAATAATTTTCCCTATAATTTTTCCCAATAATTTTCCCTATAATTTTTCCCCATAATTTTTCCCAATTATTTTTCCCAATTACTTTCCCCAATTTTCCCCAAGTATTTTTCCCAATTTTTCCCCAATTTCCCCCAATTTTCCCCAATATTTTCCCCAATTTTCCCCAATTTCCCCCAATTTTCCCAATTTTCCCCCAATTTCTCCCAATTTTCCCCAATCCCCATGCAATGAGAATCCTTCAGGAAAACCAAGCTGAGCCAAACCCCAAAATTCCAACTTTTCCCGGAGAAAAAAATCAAATCCAAATGATTTTTCCATCGGCAGGAATTCATTGCCAGGCTGGGGAAATGCTGCTCTCTGCTGGTTGGGGACATTCCCGGAAAAAAGGGACACGAAAATTGGGAAAATTTGGGATTTTCCTGGGAATTTTCCAGCGGGAAAAGGGGATGGAGAACCCTGAGGGAGGTGGGAAATTTCCTCCTGAAAAAATGGGAATTAATGGGAAATTAGTCAGGTGGGAATTTGGATTTTACTCAGTTTTTTGGGAATTTTCTCCTGGAGAAAAATGGGAATTCATCAGGTTGGAATTAGGATTTTCCTCAATTTTTCTGGGAATTTTCTCCTGGAGAAAAATGGGAAATTCCTGAGGTTGGAATTAGGATTTTCCTCAATTTTTTGGGAATTTTCTCCTGGAAAAATGGGAATTAATGGGAAATTCCTGAGGTTGGAATTAGGATTTTCCTCAATTTTTCTGGGAATTTTCTCCTGGAAAAAAATGGGAATTAATGGGAAATTCCTCAGGTGGGAATTAGGATTTTCCTCAATTTTCTGGGAATTTTCTCCTGGAAAAATTGGGGAATTAATGGGAAATTCCTGAGGTTGGAATTAGGATTTTCCTCAATTTTTTGGGAATTTTCTCCTGGAAAAATTGGGGAATTAATGGGAAATTCCTCAGGTGGGAATTAGGATTTTCCTCAATTTTTTGGGGAATCTCATCCTGGAAAAATGGGAATTCCTGGGAAATTCCTCAGGTCAGAATTAGGATTTTCCTCAATTTTTTGGGGAATCTCATCCTGGAAAAATGGGAATTAATGGGAAATTCCTCAGGTGGGAATTAGGATTTTCCTCAATTTTTGGGAATTTCCTCCTGGAGAAAAATGGGAATTAATGGGAAATTCCTCAGGTTGGAATTAGGATTTTCCTCAATTTTTTTTGAATTTTCTCCTGGAGAAATTGGGGAATTAATGGGAAATTCCTCAGGTTGGAATTAGGATTTTCCTCAATTTTTTTGGAATTTTCTCCTGGAAAAAAGGGGAATTAATGGGAAATTCCTCAGGTGGGAATTAGGATTTTCCTCAATTTTTTTGGAATTTTCTCCTGGAGAAATTGGGGAATTCGTCAGGTTGGAATTAGGATTTTCCTCAATTTTTTTGGAATTTTCTCATCCTGGAAAAATGGGAATTAATGGGAAATTCCTCAGGTGGGAATTAGGATTTTCCTCAATTTTTTGGGAATTTTCTCTTGGAGAAATTGGGAAATTCCTGAGGTTGGAATTAGGATTTTCCTCAGTTTTTTGGGAATCTCATCCTGGAAAAATTGGGGAATTAATGGGAAATTCCTGAGGTTGGAATTAGGATTTTCCTCAATTTTTTGGGAATTTCCTCCTGGAAAAATGGGAATTAATGGGAAATTCCTGAGGTTGGAATTAGGATTTTCCTCAGTTTTTTGGGAATTTTCTCATCCTGGAAAAATGGGAATTAATGGGAAATTCCTGAGGTTGGAATTGGGATTTTCCTCAGTTTTTTGGGAATTTTCTCCTGGAGAAAAATGGGAATTAATGGGAAATTCGTCAGGTGGGAATTAGGATTTTCCTCAATTTTCTGGGAATTTCCTCCTGGAGAAAAATGGGAATTAATGGGAAATTAATCAGGTGGGAATTTGGATTTTCCTCAATTTTCTGGGAATCTCATCCTGGAAAAAAATGGGAATTCCTGGGGAATTGATCAGGTTGGAATTAGGATTTTCCTCAATTTTTCTGGGAATTTTCTCCTGGAAAAATGGGAATTAATGGGAAATTAATTCCTCAGGTTGGAATTAGGATTTTCCTCAATTTTTTGGGAATTTTCTCCTGGAAAAATGGGAATTCCTGGGAAATTAATCAAGTGGGAATTAGGATTTTCCTCAATTTTTTTTGGAATTTTCTGCTGGAAAAGGGAAAATCCTCGGAAGGGTTTGGAGTTTTCCATGGTTGGAGTTTTCCAGGGAATTTCTGGGATTTTTTTCTGGGATTGGGCAGAGATTGGATTTGGTGATCCTGGAATTGTTTCCCATAAATTCCTATTTTATTTCAATCGAATTCCTTTCCTGTTTTTTTGTGGATTTTCCTTCCTCTCTGTGAGTTTAGGATTGAATCTTCTCAGCTCTCCTTGGGATCATCAGGGAAAAATTGTCATTTTTGGGGTTATTTTGGGTAAAAATAAACCCATAAAGGTGTTGAGCAGAATTTTAGTGATTTTTAAAAATTCCTCTCCTGTTTTTAACAGGATTTTTTTCCCTCTGTGAGATAAGGATTGAATTCCTCTCAGCTCTCCTTGGGATCATCAGGGAAGAAATTGGAATTTTTGGGGTTATTTTGGTAAAAATAAACCCATAAAGACATTGAGGAGAATTTTAGTGACTTTTAAAAATTCCTTTCCTGTTTTTAACAGGATTTTTCTTTACTCTGTGGGATTAGGATTGAATTCTTCTCAGCTTTCCTTGGAATCGTCAGGGGAAAATTGTCCTTTTTGGGGTTATTTTGGGGAAAAATAAACCCATAAAGGTGTTGAGGAGAATTTTAATGATTTTTAAAAATTCCTCTCCTGTTTTTCTGTGGATTTTTTTAACCCTCTGTGAGATTAGGATTGAATTCTTCTCAGCTCTCCTTGGGATCATCACGGGGAAATTGTCCTTTTTGGGGTTATTTTGGGGAAAAATAAACCCAGAAAGGTGTTGAGCAGAATTTTAATGATTTTTAAAAATTCCTTTTCTGTTTTTCTGTGGATTTTTCTTCCTCTGTGTGAGTTAAGAATTGAATTCCTCTCAGTTCTCCTTGGGATCATCGGGAAGAAATTGTCCTTTTTTGGGGTTATTTTGGTAAAAATAAACCTATAAATGTGTTGAGCAGAATTTTAATGATTTCCAAAACGGAATTCCTGATTTTAATTCAATTCCTGATTTTAATTTAATTCCTGATTTTAATTTAATTCCTGATTTTAATTCAATTCCTGATATTTTAATCCACCTGAGATGCAGATTGGAGCTAAAGATTGGAAAATCCCACCTGGGGCTGGGAAAGAGGAAGTTGAGTTTTTTGTCACCTCTGGGTGTCCCCAGGCTGATCCCCAGGGTGTCACCTGTCCCTGGAGGGGATTCCCAGGATGTCACCTGTCCCTGGGGCAATTCCCGAGGTTGTCACCTGTCCTGGAGCGATTCCCAAGGATGTCACTTGTCCCCAGGCTGATCCCGAGGATGTCACTTGTCCCCAGGGCAATTCCCAGGTTGTCACCTGTCCCTGGAGCGATTCCCGAGATTGTCACTTGTCCCCGAGCCATTCCCGAGGATGTCACTTTTCCCCAGGGCAATTCCCAAGGATGTCACCTGTCCCCAGGCTGATCCCGAGGGTGTCACCTGCCCTGGAGTCATTCCCAAGGATGTCACTTGTCCCCAGGCAGATCCTGAGGATGTCACCTGTCCCCAAGCCATTCCCGAGGGTGTCACTTGTCCCCAGGCCAATCCCGAGGTTGTCACTTGTCCCCAGGCTGATCCCAAGGATGTCACTTGTCCCCAGGGCAATTCCCAGGTTGTCACCTGTCCTGGAGCCATTCCCGAGGATGTCACTTGTCCCTGGGGCAATTCCCGAGGATGTCACTTGTCCCCAGGCTGATCCCAAGGATGTCACTTGTCCCCAAGCCATTCCCCAGGTTGTCACCTGTCCTGGAGCAATTCCCAAAGATGTCACTTGTCCCCAGGCTGATCCCCAGGTTGTCACCTGTCCCCAAGCTGATCCCGAGGTTGTCACCTGTCCTGGAGCCATTCCCGAGGGTGTCACTTGTCCCCATGCTGATCCCGAGGATGTCACCTGTCACCTGTCCTGGAGCCATTCCCGAGGATGTCACCTGTCTCTGGAGCCATTCCCAGGTTGTCACCTGTCCCTGGAGCAATTCCCAAAGATGTCACCTGTCCCCAAGCCATTCCCGAGGATGTCACCTGTCCTGGAGCCATTCCCGAGGATGTCACCTGTCCCCGGAGCCATTCCCGAGGATGTCACCTGTCCTGGAGCCATTCCCAGGTTGTCACCACGCCCCAGGTGACTCTCAGGTGACCAGGCTGGTGACTCTCAGGTGACAACCTTTGCACAAGCAAGAGACAAAAACAACTCCGAAAATAAACTTCCTCCAGCCTGGTTTTTGTGGGATTTTGAGGTGATTCAATCTTTGTCTCAAACAGGAAAAATTCCACAGAAAATGGGAGAGGAGTTTTTAAAAATCATTAAAATTCTCCTCAACGCCTTTATGGGTTTATTTTTACCCAAAATAACCCCAAAAATTCCAATTTCTTCCTGATGATCCCAAGGAGAACTAAGAGGAATTCAATCCTAATCTCACACAGAGGAAGGAAAATCCTTAGAAAAACAGGAGAGGAATTTTTAAAAATCATTAAAATTCTCCTCAACACCTTTATGGGTTTATTTTTACCCAAAATAACCCCAAAATGGACCTGAATATTTTAATTATTTTAATTTAAAAAAGGACCTGAATATTTTCATTATTTTTAATTAAAAATGGACCTGAATATTTTAATTATTTTAATTTAAAAAAAGGACTTGAACATTTTAATTATTTAATTAAAAATGGACCTGAAAATTTTAATTATTTTTATTTAAGATGAACCTGAATATTTTCATTATTTTAATTAAAAATGGAACTGAATATTTTCATTATTTTAATTAAAAAATAGACCTGAATATTTTAATTATTTTAATTAAAAATGGACCTGAATATTTTAATATTTTTATTTAAAATGAACCTGAATATTTTCATTATTTTAATAAAAAATGGAACTGAATATTTTCATTATTTTAATTTAAAAAAAGGACCTGAATATTTTCATTTTTTTAATTAAAAACTGTGGTTTTTGTGAACTGGGAGCAGCAGCCCTGCCCGGGGGGTTTGTGGGTTTTTTGGGGTTTTTTGGGTTTTTTGGGGTTTTTTGGGGGGGTTTTGGGTTTTTTTGGGGGGTTTTGGGGTTTTTTGGGGTTTTTGGGATTTTTGTGGTTTTTGGGGTTTTGGGGCTTATTTGTGGTTTTTTGGGGTTTTTGGGTTTTTTGGGGTTATTTGGGGTTTTTGGGTTTTTTTGGGGTTTTTGGGGTTTTTTGGGGTTTTGGGGGTTTTGGGGTTTTTGGGGTTTTTTTGGGTTTTGGGGTTTTTTGGGGTTTTTTGGGGTTTTTGGGGTTTTTTTGGGTTTTTGGGATTTTTGGGGTTATTTGTGGTTTTTGTGGTTTTTTGTGGTTTTTGGGGTTTTTGGGGTTTTTTGGGGTTTTTGTCAGGAGAAAGGGAATCATTTGGGATGAGGATGAGTCAGGAAGTTTGGGATCTCTGGGGGGAATTTGTCCCACATGGGGCAGGAATTCCCTTTATCCCAAAATTCCTTTTATCCCGGAATTCCCTTTATCCCAAAATTTCCTTTATTCCAAAATTCCCTTTATCCCAGAATTTCCTTTATTCCAAAATTCCCTTTTTCCCAGAATTCCTTTTATCCCAAAATTCCCTTTATCTCCAAAATTCCCTTTTTCCTGGAATTCCCTTTATCCCAAATTCCCTTTATCCCAAATTCCCTTCATCCTGGAATTCCTTTTCCCTTTTTCCTGGAATTCCCTTTATCCCAAATTCCCTTTTTCCTAGAATTCTCTTTATCCCAAAATTCCCTTTATCCCAAAATTCCCTTTATCCCAGAATTCCTTTCCCCTTTTTCCTGGAATTTCCTTTTCCCTTTTTCCCCAAAATTCCCTTTATCCCAAATTCCCTTTATCCTGGAATTCCCTTTATCCCAAAATTCCCTTTATCCCAAAATTCTCCACCAGGAAAGAAATTCAGCTTTTATTTAAAAAATATTTTTAAAATTTAAAAAAATTATTTACTTCAATATTTTGCTGGATAATTGTCATAACATTTATTTATTTACCATGAAAGATTCATTCATGTTTATTTATTTCAACGTTTTGATGGAATAAATTTGCAATTTTCACTTTAAAAAATTCAGATTTTAGTGGATAACAAACTTCACCCGCCTGAGTTGGGATTTGTTTTCCTAATTTTCCTCAGTGGATGAAAATCCATACCCGAAACTCCACCAAACACCCCAAAATTTGGGCATTTTGGGGCATTTTGGGGCATTTTGGGGCATTTTGGGGCATTTTGGGGCATTTAGGATTTCCTCCGTGGATTTCCATCCCCAAAACTCCACCAAACACCCCAAAATTTGGGCATTTTGGGGCATTTAGGAGCATTTTGGGTTTCCTCCATGGATTTATATGCATGCCCTAAACCTGACCAAACATCCCCAAAATTTGGGCATTTTGGGGCATTTTGGAGCATTTTGGGGCATTTTGGGGCATTTTGGGGCATTTTGGGTTTTCTCCATGGATTTATATCCTTGCCCAAAACCTGAACAAACACCCCAAAATTTGGGCATTTCGGGGAATTTTGGGGCATTTTGGGGAATTTTGTGTTTCCTCCATGGATTTCCATGCCCAAAACTCAACCAAACACCCCAAAATTTGGGCATTTTGGGGCATTTAGGATTTCCTCCATGGATTTCCATCCCCAAAACTCAACCAAAACCCCCCAAAATTTGGGCATTTTGGGGCATTTTGGGGCATTTAGGATTTCCTGCATGGATTTATATCCTTGCCCAAAACTACACCAAACACCCCAAATTTGGGCATTTTGGGGCATTTTGGGGCATTTTGGTTTCCTCCATGGATTTATATCCACGCCCAAAACTCCACCAAACACCCCAAAATTTGGCCATTTTGGGATATTTTGGGTTTCCTCCATGGATTTCCATGTCCAAAACTCGACCAAACACCCCAAAATTTGGGCATTTTGGGGCATTTCGGAGCATTTTGGGTTTCCTCCATGGATTTATATGCATGCCCTAAACCTGACCAAACACATCCCAAATTTGGGCATTTTGGGGCATTTAGGATTTCCTCCATGCATTTCCATCCCCAAAACTCCACCAAACACCCCAAATTTGGGCATTTTGGGGCATTTTGGGGCATTTTGGGGCATTTTGGGTTTCTTCCATGGCTTTATATCCATGCCAAAAACTCAACCAAACACCCCAAAATTTTGCCATTTCAGGGCATTTTGGGGCATTTTGGGGCATTTTGGGTTTTCTCCATGGATTTATATCCTTGCCCAAAACCTGACCAAACATCCCAAATTTGGGCATTTTGGGGCATTTAGGATTTCCTCCATGCATTTCCATCCCCAAAACTCCACCAAACACCCACAAAATTTGGGCATTTTGGGGCATTTTGGAGCATTTTTGGGGCATTTTGGGGCATTTAGGATTTCCTCCGTGGACTTCCATCCCCAAAACTCAACCAAACACCCCAAATTTGGGCATTTTGGGGCATTTTGGGGCATTCTGGGTTTCCTGCATGGATTTATATCCATGCCCAAAACCTGACCAAACATCCCCAAAATTTGGGCATTTTGGGGCATTTTGGGGCATTTTGGGAATTCTGGGTTTCCTCCGTGGATTTCCATGCCCAAAACTCCACCAAACACCCCAAAATTTGGGCATTTTGGGGCATTTTGGGGCATTTTGGGTTTTCTCCATGGATTTCCATCCCCAAAACTCAACCAAAACACCCCAAAATTTGGCCATTTTCGGGCATTTTGGGGTAGTTTGGGGCATTTGGGGGCATTTGGGGGCATTTAGGATTTCCTCCATGGGTTTCCATCCCCAAAACTCAACCAAAACCCCCCAAAATTTGGCCATTTTGGAGCATGTTGGAGCATTTTGGGCCATTTTGGGGGCATTTTTGGTTTCCTCCATGGATTTCCATCCCCAAAACTCCACCAAACACCCCAAATTTGGGCATTTTGAGGAATTTTGGGGCATTTCGGGGAATTTTGGGGCATTTTGGGGCATATTGGGTTTCCTCCGTGGATTTCCATCCCCAAAACTCAACCAAACACCCCAAAATTTGGGCATTTAGGAGCATTTTTGGGGCATTTTGGGGCATTTGGGGGCATTTGGGGGCATTTGGGGGCATTTTGGGGCATTTAGGATTTCCTCCGTGGATTTCCATCCCCAAAACTCCACCAAACACCCCAAAATTTGGCCATTTTGGGATATTTTGGGTTTCCTCCATGCATTTCCATGCCCAAAACTCCACCAAAACCCCCAAAATTCAGCCATTTTGGGCCATTTCAGTGAGGATGACACAAACCCCCAACCCGAAGAACTCCCCAAAAAACCCCAAAACAAACACCACCCCAAACCACCCCAAACCACCCCTGCAAATCCATCCCATCCGTATTTCTGGGATCCGATCCCACAACAACACCCCGAGGCCGCGGCTGCCTCCACCCCGAATTCCACGGACGCTTCCCGTGCCGCGATCGTCGCGCGGCGATCATCCCAACGCCGGGAATCCCGCGGAACAGCTCATCCCCGGCATGACTCGGCGCCTCCGACTCACCCCGACGGCTAATAGGGCCGCGGCGCCTCCTCGGCCCTATAAAAGGTGTGTGGGGTTTGGGACGCGCCGGCGACATCGGGGAGGTGGGTTTGTCCCCCTGGAGTTGGGTGAGTTTGGGGTGATGGACTTCTGGAGATGTTGGGATTTTGGGGATGAGGAGGGAATTTTGGGGTTTGAGAGAGGATGTGGATTGAGGGAGATTTGGCATTTTTTGGGATTGTTTGGGGTTTGGGATATTCATTTCGGGGTTTGGGACACTCTGGTGACATCGGGGAGGTGGTTTTGTCCCCCTGGAGTTGGGTGAGTTTGGGGTGATGAACTTCTGGAGATGTTGGGATTTTGGGGATGAGGAGGGAATTTTGGGATTTTGGGGATAAGGAGGGAATTTTGGGATTTTGGGGATGAGGAGGGAATTTTGGGATTTTGGGAATGAAGAGGGAATTTTTGGGTTTTGGGGATAAAGAGGGAATTTTGGGGTTTGAGAGAGGAGGTGGATTTTTTGTTTTTTGGGATTTTTTGGGGTTTGGGATGTTCATTTCGGGGTTTGGGACGCGCCGGTGACATCGGGGAGGTGGGTTTGTCCCCCTGGAGTTGGGTGAGTTTGGGGTGATGAAGTTCTGGAGATGTTGGGATTTTGGGGATGAGGAGGGAATTTTGGGGTTTGAGAGAGGAGGTGGATTTTTTGTTTTTGGGATTTTTTGAGGTTTGGGATTGTTTGGGGTTTGGGATGGGCAGTTCAGGGTTTGGGACACGCCGGTGACATCGGGGAGGTGGGTTTGTCCCCCTGGAGTTGGGGTGATGAACTTCTGGAGATGTTGGGATTTTAGGGAATGAGTAGGGAATTTTGGGATTTGAGAGAAGAGGTGGATTTTTTTGGGATTTTTTGGGGTTTGGGATATTCATTTCGGGGTTTGGGATGCTCTGGTGACATCGGGGAGGTGGGTTTGTCCCCCTGGAGTTGGGTGAGTTTGGGGTGATGAAGTTCTGGAGATGTTGGGATTTTGGGAATGAGGAGGGAATTTTGGGATTTGAGAGAGGAGGTGGATTGGGGGAGATTTGGCATTTTTTGGGATTTTTTGGGGTTTGGGATATTCAGTTCGGGGTTTGGGACGTGCCGGTGACATCGGGGAGGTGGGTTTGTCCCCTGGAGTTGGGTGAGTTGGGGTGATGAACTTCTGGAGATTTTGGGATTTTGGGGATAAAGAGGGGATTTTTGGGTTTGAGATTGGGGTGGGCTGAAGGAGATTTGATGTTTTTGGGATTGTTTGAGGTTTGGGGTTTGGGGTTTGGGGTTTGGGATGGAAAGTTCAGGGTTTGGGATGTGCTGGTGACCTCGGGGAGGTGGGTTTGTCCCCCTGGAGTTGGGTGAGTTGGGGTGATGAAGTTCTGGAGATGTTGGGATTTTGGGGATAAAGAGGGAATTTTGGGATTTGAGCGTGAGGTGAGTTGGGAGGGAGATTCCCCATTTTTGGGATTTTTTGGGGTTTGGGATGGACAGTTCGGGGTTTGGGGTTGGGGAGATCCTGGGTGGTTTTGGGAAAATGACAGCTTGGTTTGGGGTGGGATTTGGTGGTTTTGGGATTTAGTATCTGTGAGCAT
>NC_139505.1:2770968-2949881 GCF_008360975.1 Lichenostomus cassidix
ATATTTGTGGGATTTTTTGGGGATTTTTGTGGGATTTTTGGGGGATATTTTTGGGATTTTTTGGGGGATTTTTTTTGGGATCCTGCGGGAGCTCATCCCGGAGCAAAGGGGGAATTTTGGGATCTGCCAGGTGGGAATTTGGGGAAATTCCTCCTGAAAAAGGGAAAATCCTCGGGAAAGTTTGAATTCCCATGGCTGGAAGTCTCCAGGAGGGAATTTTTGGGATTTTTTCTAGGATCAATCCCAACTCAACCTCCACATTTTGGGAATTCTTCCCCAACCCCAGGAATTTTGGGGATTCCAAAGCTGTTCCTCCGCAAAATTTGGGGTTATTTAGTTCACCCCAGGAGTTCCACCCTGGCGAGTAATTAACTCCAATCCTTCATTAGCGCGTGTGGAATTAACGAATCGCCAATTATCGCCGCATGGCTCAGCCAGGCGTGGCGCTGCGATCTCACTTAATCACCCGCTAATGAGCCAAAAGCTAATTAAATCTCCATTTGCCTCATTAGAAGCTGCTCGGCTCAGCAAGAAAAACTGGCAGCTGCCGCCGAGTTCCTTCAAGGATTAAACTCAGGGGCTGGCGGCCAAAAATAGTGAAAAAAATTGATTTATTTTTGGGGTTTAAAGAGGGAAAATGATCTTTTCCCGGAAAGAAATTTTGGTTATCCGGAGGAAATCTTGGATTTTTGGGGTTTTTTTTTTCTGGTTGGAATTATTAGTGAAGCTCGAAGAGGTTGAGGGTTTGGGGTGGAAGAAAATCTGGAATGAAATCTGGAATGAAATCTGGAATAAAATCTGGAATGAAATCTGGAAGAAAATCTGGAATGAAATCTGGAATGAAATCTGGAATGAAATCT
This sequence comes from Lichenostomus cassidix, assembly GCF_008360975.1. Lineage (NCBI taxonomy): Eukaryota > Metazoa > Chordata > Aves > Passeriformes > Meliphagidae > Lichenostomus > Lichenostomus cassidix. Next base: position 2,771,829 of record NC_139505.1, read on the forward strand.
GGAATAAAATCTGGAATAAAATCTGGAATGAAATCTGGAATGAAATCTGGAATGAAATCTGGAATAAAACCTGGAATAAAATCTGGAATAAAACCTGGAATGAAATCTGGAATAAAATCTGGAATAAAATCTGGAATAAAATCTGGAATAAAATCTGGAATGAAATCTGGAATAAAATCTGGAATGAAATCTGGAATGAAATCTGGAATGAAATCTGGAATAAAATCTGGAATAAAATCTGGAATAAAAAAATCTGGAATAAAATCTGGAATAAAATCTGGAATAAAATCTGGAATAAAAATTCCAGAGCTCTGGAATTCACCAGGAATTGGAATTGCTGGAAAAGGGGAAATGGATTTGGGCTGAAAAAGGGGAAATTTGGGTTGGATTTAGGGAATAAATTGTTCCCTGTCAGGCCCTGGGATGGATTTTCTGGAGAAGTTGGGATTTCTCCATCCCTGGAAATCTCGAGGACACGAAGGAAATGGGAAGGAGTTGGAATGAGACGATTTGAAGGATTTTTTTTTCCAACCCCAAAATTTTAGGATTCCGAGGGATTTCGGGAGGGAAAGCAGCTGTGCTGAGCTCTGAGCTCATCCCGAATTTTGGGAATTTGATGATTGGTTGTGGGGAATAAATGATCCTGTTGATGATGGGTGTGTCAGGTGGAGAATCCTGGGGAAATTTGGGGCATTTTGGGCATTTGGGTTTTTTTGGGTTTTTGGGGGTGGGGGGGTTTGGGTGGTGGTTGGGTTGGGTTGGGTTGGGTTGGTTTGGGTTTTTTTGGGTTTTTGGTTTGGGTTTGGGTTCGTTTGTCCCAAAAAATGGGAATTTTCTGGGAGGGAAAGATCTGAAAGGAGGAGTTTGGGATGGGAAATTGGGAAATTGGGAATTTTTGGGTTTTTTGGGTTTTTGGTTTGGGTTTGGGTTTTGTTGGGTTTTTGGGGGGTTGGGGGGTTTGGGTGGTGGATTGGGAATTAAATCATCCTGGAGTTCATTTCCATCCCAAACCATTTCAGGATTCCTTGGAAAATTTGGGACAATTTGGGGCACTTTGGGTATCATTTGTCCCAAAAAAATGGGAATTTTCTGGAAGGGAAAAGTCTGCAGGGAGGAGTTTGGGATGGGAAATTGGGAATTAAATCATCCTGGAGTTCATTTTGATACCAAATCAGACAATTTGGGGCATTTTGGGCATTTTTTGTCCCCAAAAAATTGGAATTTTCTGGAAGGAAAAGGTCTGAAAGGAGGAGTTTGGGATGGGAAATAAGGAAATTGGGAATTAAATCATCCTGGAGTTCTTTTTGGGATTTCTTGGACAATTTGGGGCACTTTGGGTATAATTTGTCCCCAAAAAATGGGAATTTTCTGGGAGGGAAAGGTCTGAAAGGAGGAGTTTGGGATGAGAAATTGGGAATTGGTTGGGTTGGGTTGGGTTGGGTTGGGTTGGGTTAAATCATCCTGGAGTTCATTTTGGGATTTCTTGGACAATTTGGGCACTTTGGGCATCATTTTTTATCCCAAAAAATGGGAATTTTCTGGAAGGGAAAAGTCTGCAGGGAGGAGTTTGGGATGAGAAATCAGGAAATTGGGAATTAAATCATCCTGGAGTTCATTTTGGGATTTCTTGGACAATTTTGGGCATCATTTGTCCCCAAAAATTGGAATTTTCTGGAAGGGAAAGGTCTGAAAGAAGGAGTTTGGGATGAGAAATCAGGAAATTGGGAATTAAATCATCCTGGAGTTCATTTTGGGATTTCTTGGACAATTTGGGGCACTTTGGGCATCATTTATCCCCAAAAATGGGAATTTTCTGGAAGGAAAAAGTCAGCAGGGAGGAGTTTGGGATGAGAAATCAGGAAATTGGGAATTAAATCATCCTCGAGTTCATTTTGGGATTTCTTGGACACTTTGGGGCACTTTGGGCATAATTTGTCCCCAAAAAATGGGAATTTTCTGGAAGGGAAATGTCTGCAGGGAGGACTTTGGGATGAGAAATTGGGAATTGGATGATCCTGGAGTTCATTTTGGGATTTCTTAGATAATTTGGGGCACTTTGGGCATCATTTGTCCCCAAAAATGGGAATTTTCTGGAAGGAAAAGGTCTGAAAGGAGGAGTTTGGGATGGGAAATCAGGAAATTGGGAATTGGATGATCCTGGAGTTCATTTTGGGATTTCTTGGACAATTTGGGGCACTTTGGGCATTTTTTATCCCCAAAAATGGGAATTTTCTGGAAGGGAAAAGTCTGCAGGGAGGAGTTTGGGATGAGAAATTGGGAAATTGGGAAATTGGGAAATTGGGAAATTGGGAAATTGGGAATTAAATCATCCTGGAGTTCATTTTGGGATTTCTTGGACAATTTGGGGCACTTTGGGCATTTTTTATCCCAAAAAATGGGAATTTTCTGGAAGGAAAAGTCTGCAGGGAGGAGTTTGGGATGAGAAATTGGGAAATTGGGAAATTGGGAAATCAGGAAATTGGGAATTAAATCATCCTGGAGTTCATTTCCATCCCAAACCATTTCAGGATTCCTTGGAAATCGGAAAGGAGGAATAGCCGATAAAAATAAAAATATATAAAATAAAAAAAATATTTTAAAATCTCTATAAAAATCTGGGAATGTTGGGAGAGGAACTGCTGGGAATTGTGGGAAGCAGGAAAAGGGAAAAAATTGGCAGGAAAATGAAGAATTATCTGTGTGACTTTGGTTTTCCTGGCTGCAGAGCAAAATATTATTATTATTATTAATAATTAATTATTAAATTATTAAATTATTAAATTATTAATTATTAAATAATTAATATATTATTAATAATAATAATAATAATCGTAAAAATATTTATAATAGTAAGATCATTAATCATATTTAATTTAATAATATATAATTTAGTAATATTTAATAGTATATAATAATAATTAAATAATGAAATGAAATAATCATTAAATTAAAGAATAATAATTAAATCATTAAATAAGAATTAAATAATAATTAAATAATAATTTAATCATTAATAATATCATTAATAATATTAATATTAATATTAATATTAATATTAATATTAATAACATCATGGCTAATAATAGGAAGAAAAATAATAATAATATCAGGAATATCAGGAAGACCAAGAATACCAATATTAATAATAATAATAATAATAATAATAATGATAATAATAATAATAATAATAATAATAATAATAATAATATTAATAATAATAATAATAATAATAATAGGGTGGGAATTTGGGGAATTTCATCCTGAAAAAGGGAAAAATCCTCGGAAAAGTTTGGATTCCCATGGCTGGAGGTGTCCAGGGAATTCCTGGGATATTTTCTGGGAATTTTTATGGGATTTTTTATGGGATTTTTAATGGGATTTTTCTGGGATTTTTAATGGGATTTTTCTGGGATTTTTCTGAATTTTTCTGGATTTTTATGGGTTTTTTTCTGGGATTTTTCTGGGATTTTTCTGGGATTTTTTTCCGGATATTTTCTGGATTTTTTCTGGATTTTTCTGGGATTATTTCTGGGATTTCTATGGATTTTTCTGGGATTTTTCTGGAATTTTTTCTGGGATTTTTAATGGGATTTTTATGGATTTTTTCTGGATTTTTTCTAGGATTTTTTCTGGGATTTTTTCTGGGATTTTTCTGGGATTTTTTCTGAGATTTTTAATGGATTTTTTTCCTGGGATTTTTTCTGGGATTCTTTATGGGATTTTTTCTGGGATTTTTTCTGAGATTTTTTCTGGGATTTTTCTGGGATTTTTATTGGGATTTTTAATGGGATTTTTTCTGGGATATTTTCTGGGATTTTTCTGGGATTTTTCTGGGATTTTTCTGGGATTTTTTCTGGAATTTTTTCTGGGATTTTTTATGGGATTTTTTATGGGATTTTTTATGGGATTTTTTATGGGATTGTTCCTGGGATTTTTATGGGATTTTTTCTGGGATTTTTAATGGGATTTTTATTGGGATTTTTTAATGGAATTTTTTCTGAGATTTTTTCTGGAATTTTTTTCTGGATTTTTTCTGGGATTTTTTCTGGGATTTTTCTGGGATTTATCTGGGATTTTTTATGGGATTTTTTCTGGGATTTTTCTGGGATTTATCTGGGATTTTTTAATGGGATTTTTTCTGGGATTTTTTAATGGGATTTTTCTAGGATTTTTTCTAGGATTTTTTCTGGGGTTTTTCTGGGATTTTTAATGGGATTTTTCTGGGATTTTTTCTGGGATTTTTTCTCAGATTTTTCTCAGATTTTTTCTCAGATTTTTTCTGGGATTTTTCTGGGATTTTTTCGGGGATTTTTCTGGGATTTTTTCTGAGATTTTTTCTGGGATTTTTTTCTGGGATTTTTTCTGGAATTTTTTCTGCGATTTTTTCTGCGATTTTTTCTGGGATTTTTCCTGAGATTTTTTCTGCGATTTTTTCTGGGATTTTTTCTGGATTTTTAATGGGATTTTTTCTGGGATTTTTTCTGGGATTTTTATTGGGATTTTTTCTGGAATTTTTTATGGGATTTTTTCTGCGATTTTTCTGGGATTTTTTCTGGGATTATTTCTAGGACTTTTTCTGGGTTTTTTTCTGGGATTTTTTATGGGATTCTTTATGGGATTTTTAATGGGATTTTTATTGGGATTTTTAATGGGATTTTTTATGGGATTTTTAATGGGATTTTTAATGGGATTTTTAATGGGATTTTTCTGGAATTTTTTCTAGGATTTTTTCTGGAATTTTTTCTGAGATTTTTTCTGGGATTTTTTCTGGGATTTTTTCTGGGATTTTTTCTGGGATTTTTTCTAGGATTTTTTCTGGGATTTTTTCTGGGATTTTTTCTGGGATTTTTTCTGGGATTTTTCTGGGATTTTTTCTGGGATTTTTTCTGGGATTTTTTCTAGGATTTTTTCTGAGATTTTTTCTGGGATTCTTTCTGGGATTCTTTATGGGATTTTTAATGGGATTTTTAATGGGATTTTTATGGGATTTTTAATGGGATTTTTTCTGGGATTTTTAATGGGATTTTTATTGGGATTTTTCTGGAATTTTTAATGGGATTTTTCTGGAATTTTTTCTGGAATTTTTTTCTGGGATTTTTCCGGGATTTTTTTCTGGGATTTTTCTGGATTTTTTCTAGGAATTTTTCTGAGATTTTTTCTGGAATCTTTTCTGGGATTTTTTCTGGAATCAATCCCACCTCCGACCCAACCTCGAAATTCTCTCCCAACCTAAACCCACCTAAAATCTCCCTTAAAAAATAAAATTTCAAACCCCAAAAAAGCACTAATTCCCATTTCTCCTCTCCCCGCCGAGCTGGAGTTTATCCAACCCTTGGGCTCGATGAGTCAATCCCCAATTTTTTGGGATCCTCCCAGCCAATCACCTCCTTGGCGGAGTTTTCCCAATTTCCGTCCGATGAGAAATTTGGGATTGGCGAGTTTGATCCTCGAGATAACCATCGGGGTTTGGTTGTGTCACCTCTGGAATTTGGGGCACCGAAAATTGGGTCACAAAAAATAAAATAATGGGGGGAATTCCCGAAAGGTGAAAGGGAAAAAAATTTGAAATTGAAAATTGGAAAATTTTTTAAAAAAAGGGAAATTAAGTGTTGAAAATTGGAAAATTTTTTTAAAAAAAAGGGAAATTAAGTGTTGAAAATTGGAAAATTTAAAAAAAAGGGGGAAATTAAGTGTTGAAAATTGGAAAATTTTAATAAAAAGGGAAATTAAGTGTTGAAAATTGGAAAATTTTTTAAAAAAAAGGGAAATTAAGTGTTGAAAACTGGAAAATTTTAAAAAAAAAGGGAAATTAAGTGTTGAAAATTGGAAAATTTTTTTTAAAAAAAAGGGAAATGAAGTGTTGAAAATTGGAAAATTTTTTTTAAAAAAAAGGGAAATGAAGTGTTGAAAATTGGAAAATTTAAAAAAAAAGGGAAATTAAGTGTTGAAAATTGGAAAATTTAAAAAAAAAGGGAAATGAAGTGTTGAAAATTGGAAAATTTAAAAAAAAAGGGAAATTGAGTGTTGAAAATTGGAAAATTTAAAAAAAAAGGGAAATGAAGTGTTGAAAATTGGAAAATTTAAAAAAAAAGGGGGAAATGAAGTGTTGAAAATTGGAAAATTTTTAAAAAAAAAAAGGGAAATTAAGTGTTGAAAATTGGAAAATTTTTTAAAAAAAAGGGAAATTAAGTGTTGAAAATTGGAAAATTTAAAAAAAAAAGGGAAATTAAGTGTTGAAAATTGGAAAATTTAAAAAAAAAATAGGAAATTAAATGTTGGAAAGGGTTGGTTTAGGGGGAAGGGAATTGGGAAAAAATTCTCATTTCCTAGATGGATGGAATATGAATTCCCAAAAGGTGAAGGGGAAAAAAATATAAATGAAATATAAAATAAGATAAAACAAAATAAAGATAAAATAAAATAAAATAATAAAAAATAAAATAAAATAGAATAAAAATAAAATAAAATAAAATAAAATAAAATAGAATAAAATAAAATAATAAATAAAATAAAAATAAAATAATAAAATAAATGAATAAAATTTTATACACAAATAATTCATTTCCACACAGAATTTTCCCCACTTTTATTCAAATCAAACAGAATAAAATGGATTTTTTCCCCTTTTCCCGAAAGTGAAACTCCTGGAAGCAGCGATGGGATTGAGTTTGGATTTATCCCAAGGAAAAGGGAATTTCCTGGTGAGTAATTCCCAAATTCCCATAAAAGCTTAACGAGGCTTTGATTGCTCAACTCTGACCAGGTTTGGGATCTTCCTGGAATTCCCGGGAAAACTGCTGGAAAAAAGCAAATTTCACCCACAAATCCAAATTTTTGGGAATTTTTTAACCCCAAAATCGGGAGAAAGGGAATTGACGGGTTGGGAATGTCTGAGGGAGGAAAAAAACTTTTAAAATTACATCTTTTGGGATTTTCCTCGATCCCTGTCTGCCTCAATTTCCCGGGAAAACCGCGAGAAAAGAACAAATTTCACCCAAAAATCCAATTCCCAAATTATCCCGAAATCAGGAAAAATCGAATTTCGTGGCTTGGGGAGAAAAAAATTTTAAAACCTTAAAAAAAACCCAAATTAATCTGAACTCAAACTCCCAAATCCTCCGGAGAATTCGGCTCGAGGTCGGATCAACATTACACTTCGGAAATTTCATTTTCCTCATTATTTTCCTCCTTTTCCTCATAATTTTCCTCATTTTTTTCCTCCTTTTCCTCATTTTTTTCCTCATTATTTTCCTCATTTTTTCCTCATTTTCCTCATTTTTTTCCTCATTTTCCTCTTTTTTTTCCTCATTTTCCTCATTTTTTTCCTCATTTTCCTCATTTTTTTCCTCATTTTCCTCATTTTTTTCCTCATTTTCCTCATTTTTTTTCCTCATTTTTTTCCTCATTTTTTTCCTCATCCCCATTTCCCATTTCCGGCTTTTCCCCTTCTGGAATTTTCTCCTCTTCCCCGTTCCCATCCTCTCCCTGGCTCCTGGAGCTTCTCCTCCGGCAGGGATGGATCCAGCGGGAGCTGAAGATGTAGGAGCAGCGCCTGGACCTGCATTTTGGGGCGAAACGCCCAAAATCCGCGGGTTTTGGGGCGAATCCTCCGAAATCTGCGGGTTTTGGGGCGAATCCTCTGGAATCTGCGGGTTTTGGGGTGAATCCTCCAGAATCCGCGGGTTTTGGGATGAATTCTCTGGAATCTGCGGGTTTCGGGGCGAATCCTCCGAAATCTGTGGGTTTTGGGGCGAATCCTCCCAAATCCGCGGGTTTTGGGGCGAATCCTCCGAAATCCGCAGGTTTTGGGGCGAATCCTCCGAAATCTGCGGGTTTTGGGGAGAATCTTCCGGAATCCGTGGGTTTTGGGGCAAATCCTCCCGAATCCGCGGGTTTTGGGGCGAATCCTCCGGAATCCGTGGGTTTTGGGGCGAATCCTCTGGAATCCGCGGGTTTTGGGGCGAATCCTCCAAAATCCGCGGGTTTTGGGGCGAATCCTCCAGAATCCGCGGGTTTTGGGGCGAATCTTCCAGAATCCGCGGGTTTTGGGGCGAATTCTCTGGAATCCGCGGGTTTTGGGGTGAATCCACTGGAATCCGCGGGTTTTGGGGTGAATCCTCCAGAATCCGCGGGTTTTGGGGCGAATCCTCCGAAATTCGCGGGTTTTGGGGAGAATCTTCCGGAATCCGCGGGTTTTGGGGTGAATTCTCCGGAATCCGCGGGTTTTGGGGCGAATCCTCTGGAATCTGCGGGTTTTGGGGCGAATCCTCTGGAATCTGCGGGTTTTGGGGAGAATCCTCCGGAATCCGCGGGTTTTGGGGAGAATCCTCCGAAATCCGCGGGTTTTGGGGCGAATCTTCCGGAATCCGCGGGTTTTGGGGAGAATCCTCCGAAATCCGCGGGTTTTGGGGCGAATCTTCCAGAATCCGCGGGTTTTGGGGCGAATCCTATGGAATCCGTGGGTTTTGGGTCAAATCCTCCAGAAAACGGGATTTCCTTGCCCATGGAACCTCCAGGCGGAATTCTTGAGATTTCCTGAGGACAGGAGCTCAGGATTGACTTGAATTTTGGGTCAAGTCCTCCAGAAAACAGGATTTCTGCTCCCAAGGAACCTCCAGGTGGAATTCCCGAGGCTCCCAGGACGGTTTCCTGCGGACAGGAGCTCAGGATTGACCTGAATTTTGGGTCAAATCCTCCAGAAAATGGGATTTCTGTGCCCATGGAACCTCCAGGTGGAATTCCCGAGATTTCCTGCAGACAGGAGGTCAGGATTGATCTGGATTTTGGGTCAAATCCTCCAGAGAACAGGATTTTCTTGCCCATGGAACCTCCAGGCGGAATTCCCGAGATTTCCTGTGGACAGGAGGTCAGGATTGACTTGAATTTTGGGTCGAATCCTCCAGAAAACAGGATTTCCATTCCCAGGGAACCTCCAGGTGGAATTCCTGAGATTTCCTGCAGACAGGAGGTCAGGATTGATCTGGATTTTGGGTCAAGTCCTCCAGAAAACAGGATTTCCTTGCCCAGGGAAGCTCCAGGCGGAATTCCCGAGATTTCCTGTGGACAGGAGCTCAGGATTGACCTGGATTTTGGGTCAAATCCTCCAGAAAACGGGATTTCCTTGCCCAGGGAACCTCCAGGCGGAATTCCCGAGGCTCCCAGGACGGTTTCCTGGGGACAGGAGCTCAGGATTGACCTGGATTTTGGGTCGAATCCTCCGGAAAATGGGATTTCCTTGCCCATGGAACCTCCAGGTGGAATTCCCGAGATTTCCTGTGGACAGGAGCTCAGGATTGACCTGGATTTTGGGTCGAATCCTCCAGAAAACAGGATTTCCATTCCCATGGAACCTCCAGGTGGAATTCCCGAGATTTCTGGCTGACAGGAGCTCAGGATTGACCTGGATTTTGGGTCAAATCCTCCAGAAAACAGGATTTCCTTGCCCAGGGAAGCTCCAGGCGGAATTCCCGAGGCTCCCAGGACAGTTTCCTGCGGACAGGAGCTCAGGATGGGCGCCGGGAATGTCACAACCACGGGAGGAGGGAAGATGACGACTCTGGAGTCGCCGCAGGAAACGCTGCAGGGCTGGCTGGAGCCGCTGGCCGAGGGTTGGGGACATCGAGCTCGCAATTCTGGGGACATCCGGGAGCAGCTGGGGACAACCTGCGGCGGAAAAAAAAATGCAAAAAAAATGTAAAAAAATGTCTCAGTATTATAAAATTTATTCCTGTTTTTGGTCATCCTGGTTTTCCATCCCTGATTTTCTGATTGCATTCCCTGATTTTCCATTCGGATTTTCCTGATTTTCTGATTTTCCATTCCCTGATTTTCCTGATTTTCTGATTCCATTCCCTGATTTTTCCATCCGGATTTTCCTGATTTTCTGATTTTCCATCCTGATTTTCCTGATTTTCCGATTCCATTCCCTAATTTTCCATCCGGATTTTCCTGATTTTCTGATTTCATTCCCTGATTTTCCTGATTTTCTGATTCCCTGATTTTCCTGATTATTTTCCATCCTGATTTTCCTGATTTTCTGATTCCATTCCCTGACTTTCCATCCTCAATTTTCCTGATTTTCTGATTCCATTCCCTGATTATTTTCCATCCCAGATTTTCCTGATTTTCCATCCTGATTTTCCTGATTTTCCGATTCCATTCCCTAATTTTCCATCCGGATTTTCCTGATTTTCTGATTTCATTCCCTGATTTTCCTGATTTTCTGATTCCCTGATTTTCCTGATTATTTTCCATCCTGATTTTCCTGATTTTCTGATTCCATTCCCTGACTTTCCATCCTCAATTTTCCTGATTTTCTGATTCCATTCCCTGATTATTTTCCATCCCAATTTTCCTGATTTTCCATCCAGATTTTCCTGATTTTCCAATTCCATTCCCTGATGATTTTCCATCCTGATTTTCCTGATTTTCTGATTCCATTCCCTGATTATTATCCATCCGGATTTCCCTGATTTTCCATCCGGATTTTCCTGATTTTCCATCCCTTCCCAGCTGATTTGTTTATCTCCTCTTGCCCAACCCTCGGGATAATCACACCCCGAAAATTCCAGAGCCTCTGATCGCTCCTGGCTCCTGGATTTCCATGGATTCTCCCGGAATTCCTGGGAAAATCCTTCCTCCGGCAGAATTCCAGAGAATTCTGGTGAGCTGAGAAATCCACAGGGAATTTTTGTGTCGAATTTTTATTTTTTAACTCGTTTTTTGGTGGAATTTTTATTCCTAAATGTGGTTTTTCCTGAATTTTTAGCTCATTTTCTTGTGGAATTTTCATTCCAATTTTTTTTTTCCTGAATTTTTAACTCATTTTTTGGTGTAATTTTCATTCCCAATTTTCTTTTTTTTTTTCCTGAATTTTTAACTCGTTTTTTTTGTGGAATTTTCATCCCCAATTTTTTTTTTTTTCCCCTGAATTTTTAACTCATTTTTTGGTGGAATTTTCCTGGGAAAATCCTTCCTCCAGCTGAATTCCAGAGAATTCTGGTGAGCTGAGAATCCCACAGGGAATTGAAATAATGAAATAATAAAATAATGAAATCATGAAATAATAATGAAATAATAAAATAAATAATAAAATAACGAAATAATAATGAAATAATAATGAAAAAATAATGAAATAATGAAATAATAAAATAATAATGAAATAAAAAAATAATGAAATAACAATGAAATAACCATGAAATAATGAAATAATGAAATAATAATGAAATAATAACGAAATAATGAAATAATAATGAAATAATAAAATAATGAAATAATGAAATAATGATGAAATAATGAATTAATGAAATAATAAAATAATGAAATAATGAAATAATGAAATAATAAAATAATAATGAAATAATGAAATAATGAAATAATAATGAAATAATGAAATAATAAAATAATTAAAAAATGAAATAAAATAATGAAATAATGAAATAATGAAATAATGAAATAATGAAATAATAATGAAATAATAATGAAATAATAATGAAATAATGAAATAATGAAATAATAATGAAATAATAATGAAATAATAATGAAATAATAATGAAATAATGAAATAATAAAATAATAAAAAAATGAAATAAAATAATGAAATAATGAAATAATGAAATCATGAAATAATAATGAAATAATGAAATAATAATGAAATAATGAAATAATGACATAACGAAATAATAAAATAATAATGAAATAATAAAATAATGACATAATGAAATAATAATGAAATAATGGAATCATGAAATCATGAAATAATAATGAAATAATGAAATAATAAAATAATAAAATAATGAAAAAATGAAATAATGAAATAATGAAATAATAATGAAATCATGAAATAATAATGAAATAATGAAATAATAAAATAATAAAATAATGAAAAAATGAAATAATAATGAAAAAATAATGAAATAATGAAATAATTATGAAAATAATGAAATAATAAAATAACAAAATAATAAAATAATGAAATATTTTTCCCAAATTAATCCAACTCACCGATATTCCACTTGGGAATTGTTGGGAACAATCTGGAAAATCCCAAAATCCTTGGAGTTTTATAGGAACTCCCGAAATTCCAGCTGAGCTGAGCTGAGCTGAGCTGAGCTGAGCTGTTAATTGCTCTTCCCTCATCTGTAATAATCACTTTAATTACTGCTAATTAATTTTATTTGTATTTTTTTCCGGGAGTTGTTTACCGCCACGGTTGGATTTTCCATGGGAAATCCTTTGACATCCAGAATTCCCTTTCTTTTGGGGATTTTTGGGGTTTTTGGGAATTTTTTGGGGGGTTTTTGGGAATTTTTGGGGGGTTTTTTGGGAATTTTTTGGGGAATTTTTGGGGATTTTTTTTTGTTGAATTTTTTTGGGGGTTTTTTGGGGAATTTTTTTTTTTGGTTTTGGGGAATTTTGGGGAATTTTTGAATTTTTGGGGGAATTTTGGGAATTTTGTGAATTTTGGAATTTTTTTGGGGTTTTGGGAATTTTGGGTTTTGGGGAATTTTTAAATTTTTGGGAATTTTTGGGGAATTTTTGGGGAATTTTTGGGGAATTTTTTGGGAGAATTTTTTGGGGAAATTTTTGGGAAATTTTGGAATTTCTGGGGAATTTTGGGGAATTTTTGGGGAATTTTTGGGGAATTTTGGGGAATTTTTGGGGGAATTTTTTTTGGGGAAGTTTTCGGGAATTTTTGGGGAATATTTTGGGAATTTTTTGGGGAATTTTTGGGGAATTTTTTGGGAATTTTTGGGAAGTTTTGGGGAATTTTTTGGGGAATTTTTGGGGAATTTTTTGGGGAATTTTTGGGGAATTTTTGGGGAATTTTTGGGGAAATTTTGGGAATTTTTGGGGAATTTTGGGGAATTTTTGGGGAATAATGGGAATAATGGGAATAATGGGAATAATGGGAATAATGGGAATAATGGGAATAATGGGAATGGGAATGAGAATGGGAATGGGATTGGGAATTGAATATGAATGGGATGGGAATGGGAATGGGAATAATGGGAATAATGGGAATGGGAATAATGGGAATGGGATGGGAATGGGAGATGGAATGGGGATGGGGATGGGGAATTGGGGAATGGGAATGGGGAAAGGGATTGGGGAATGGGAATGGGAATGGGAATGGGAATGGGAATGAGAATGGGGAATGGAATGGAATGGAATGGAATGGAATGGAATGGAATGGGAATGGGAATGGGAATGGAATGGAATGGAATGGGGATGGATTGGGAATGGGAATAGAATGGGAATGAGAATGGGAATGGGAATGGGAGTGGGAATGGAATGGGAAATAGGGAATGGGAATGGGGAATGGGATTGGAATGGGGATGGGAATAATGGGAATGGGAATGGGGATGGGAATGGGAATGGGATTGGAATGGGAATGGGAATTGGAATTGAAATAGGAATGGAAATAATGGAAATGGGAATGGGAATAATGGGAATGGGAATGGCAATGACAATGGCAATGGGATTGGAATGGGAATGGGGAATGGGAGATGGAATGGGAATGGGAATGGGGAGTGGGGATGGGGATGGGAATGGGGAATTGGGAATGGGAATGGGGATGGGATGGGATGGGATGGGATGGGATGGGATGGGATGGAAGGGAATGGGAATGAGAATGGAATGGGAATGGGGAATGAGAATAGGAATTTAATATGAATGGGATGGGGATGGGGATGAGAATGGGAATGGGATTGGAATGGGAATGGATTTGGGGATGGGGATGGGGATGGGAATGGAATGGGAATGGGAATGGATTGGGAATGGGGAATGGGAATGGGAGATGGAATGGGAATGGGATGGGAATGGGAATGGGGATGGGAGATTGAATGGGGATGGGAATGGGAATGGGAATAGGAATGGGGAATGGGACGGGATGGGAATGGCAATGGGGAATAGGAATGGGGATGGGGATGGGGAAGGGGCGATCGAATGGGAATGGGAATGGGAATGGGAATGGGAGATGGAATGGGAATGGGAATGGGAATGAGAATGGGGAATGGGAATAATGGGAATGGGAATGGGAATGGGAATGGGAATGGAATTCCTCCTGCAGCTCCCCGTTGTCACCACAAGGCGGCAGCACCACTCCGGGCGGAATTCGGGCAAAATCCTGCTCGGGGACCTCATCGGGATTTTATTTTTTCCCTTTTCTCGGCAAATCGAGAATCCGGATATTTCTGATTTAACCTTTTCCTGCCCATCCATCCCTTCTTCCCGATTTTTCGGGGAATCATGGAGCAGAGGATTTGGGATTTGGGATTTTTCACCTTCGGGGTGACCTCGCTGTGGCCTCGCAGGACCTGAAGGGAATTTAGGGAAGAGATTTTTCCCGAAGGAGAAAAATCCTGGAGTGGCAGGAAAAGTGGGAATTGGGTTCAGAACTGGGAAATTCGGAATTTCCCATTCCCGGACAGATCCGTGGCAACCTTAAAATTGGGATTATTTTATTTGTTTTACCCGAAAGAGTGATGTAACAACAGGGAATGTTTGGGTTTGGGGTTTTGTTTGGTTTTTTCCCAGGAGGAGGAATTAGAAACGTTTCTTTTAGTAAAATAAAATCAGAAAAATTTAAAAATTTAGGGAAATAAATGAGGCAGAGAGCAGGAATTCAACCCGAGTTTATTGGGATTGGCACAGGCAGAGCAGAATTGACCCCAAATCGGTAAATCTTGGCTGGAAACATCTCGATTTGGGGTTCTGAGAGGCTCAGAGCTCCTCAGCCTCTCCTGACACCTTCCAGGGGCTGGAAAATCCCAGTTGGGGGTGAAATAAAACCGGAGAATTCAATTTGTGGGTTTAATGTGGGAAAAATTTGGGGTAAAATCGAGGTTGGGGGGCAGGAATGGGGATGGAGGGAGAATTACCCCAATCCTCAGGGAATTCAATTTGTGGGTTTAATATGGGAATGATTTGGGGGGAAAAATTGGGTTTGGGGGAAAAAATCGGGTTTGGGGGGCGGAAATGGGGATGGAGGGGGAATGACCCCAAATCTCAGCTCCATGGAGGAGGAAATAATCCCAAACCTCAGGGAATTCAATTTGTGAGTTTAATATGGGAATGATTTGGGGGGAAAAATCGGGTTTGGGGGGTGGAAATGGGAATAGAGTGGGGAATGACCCCAAATCTCAGCTCCATGGAGGAGGAAATCACCCCAAACCTCAGGGAATCCACTTTATGGGTTTATTATGGTCACTATTTGGGGTTAAAGTCGGGTTTGGGGGGTGGAAATGGGGATAGAGTGGGGAATCACCCCAATCCTCAGAGAATTCAATTTGAGGGTTTAATATGGACATGATTTGGGGGAAAAAATCGGGTTTGGGGGCAAATCGGGTTTGGGGGATGGAAATGGGGATGGAGGGGGAATCACCTGAATCCTCAGGGAATTCAATTTGTGGGTTTATTACGGACATGATTTGGGGGAAAATTGGGTTTGGGGGTGCAAATGGGAACAGAGTGGTGAATCACCCCAAACCTCAGGGAATCCACTTTATGGGTTTAACATGGACACGATTTGGGGTAAAAGCAAACTTGGGGGGCAGGAAATGGGACCAGAGCGGGGAATCACCGCAGCCCTGAGGGAATTCACTTTATAGGATTAATATGGACAAGATTTGGGCTAAAACCGGGTTTTGGGGACAGCAAGGGGACCAGAGCGGGGAATC
The DNA here is from genome assembly GCF_008360975.1 of Lichenostomus cassidix. Taxonomy (NCBI): domain Eukaryota; kingdom Metazoa; phylum Chordata; class Aves; order Passeriformes; family Meliphagidae; genus Lichenostomus; species Lichenostomus cassidix. Next base: position 2,787,509 of record NC_139505.1, read on the forward strand.
ACCCCAATCCTCAGCTCCATGGAGGAGGAATCACCCCAAACCTCGGGGAATTCACTTTATGGGTTTAATATGGGAACGACTTGGGGTAAAACCAGATTTGGGGTGCAGGAAATGGGAACAGAGCAGAGAACCATCCCCACCTCAGGGATCTACGTTATGGGTTTAATATGGACACGATTTGGGGTAAAACCAGACTTGTGGGGTCGGAAATAGGACCAGAGCAGGGAACCATCTCCACCCTGAACTCCATGGAGGAGGAATCACCCCAAACCTCGGGGAATCCACTTTATGGGTTTAATATGGACACGATTTGGGGTAAAAGCAGACTTGAGGGGTGGAAATGGGAACAGAGCAGGGAATCACCCCAAACCTCACGGAATCCACTTTGTGAGTTTAATATGGGAACGATTTGGGGTAAAATCCGGCTTGGGGGCGGAAATGGGAACAGAGTGGGGAATCACCCCAAACCTCAGGGAATTCACTTTGTGGGTTTAATATGGGGTTACACCGGGTTTGGGGGGCAGAAATAGGACCAGAGCAGGGAATTATCTCCACCCTGAACTCCATGGAGGAGGAATCACCCCAAACCTAGGGGAATTCACTTTATAGGATTAACATGGACACGATTTGGGGTAAAACCAGACTTGCGGGGTCGGAAATAGGACCAGAGCAGGGAACCATCCCCACCTCAGGAATCCACTTTTTGGGTTTAACATGGACACGATTTGGGGTAAAACCAGATTTGTGCTGTAGAAATAGGACCAGAGCAGGGAACCATCCCCACCTCCTGCCCCTTTCCCAATCCTCCCCTCCTCACCAGAGGCACCTGGAGGCGCAGCGGCTCTTCTTGCCGTGCGCCGAGCGCTTGCCTCCGGCCGCGGCCAGGCGGGACGGGCGCGGGGAGCTCCGCGGGAGCGCGCAGCGCGGCTTGCCGGCCAGCTGCGCCGAGCTCCGCGGGAGCGCGCAGAGCGGTTTGCTCGCCACCTGCGCCGAGCTCCGAGCCGCCTTGGTGGTCACCCCCGGCGCCACCTTGGTAGTCACCCCCGGGGCCACCTTGGTCACCTCCGGGGCCACTTTGGTCACCTCCGGGGCCACCCTGATCACCTCCGGCGCCACCTCGGCTGTCACCTCCCGGGGCTGGCGACCCTCGGGGCTGAGCTGGGCGGAGCAGCAGTCGCCACCCTCCTGGCCCGGGTAGCCCCGCGAGCAGCGGTGCTGAGCCAGCAGCTCCCGCAGGAAGCACGAGTGGCCCGCGGCGGCCTGCGGGGGACACTCGGTGACACCGCGGAGAGGCGGCGAGTAGCCGCCGCTCTGGGGACACTTGGCGACCTTGGGCGAGCGACACTGGCCACGACAGGAGGAGGAGGAGGAGCGCAGGGCGCACGGAGGGTAGCGCAGCTTGCGCGGCTCGGGGCAGCGCACCGCGCAGGGCGGGAGGCTCCTCGCCGCGCGCTTCTTGTCACCTCGGCGGCTCGCCGGTGTCGCCTCGGGCGCGGCGGTGGCCGCGGGGACGGGCAGCAGGCGCGCGGTGTCGCCGGGCTCGGGGCGCAGCAGGACGCACGGCTGCAGCAGCGACAGGCGGGTGGCACCCGGAGGGGACAGCGCGGCGCGGGGACAGCGCGGCGCGGGGCTCTTGGTGACGCTCAGGGGGTGGCAGGTGTTGGCCAAAGGCTGCAGGTGAGGCGGGAGAGGCTCCGGCAGGAATTTGGGGTGCGGCGGGACGGGCTGGGGCAGCAATTTGGGGTGCGGCGGGAGGAGGCAGCGCTGGCCGGGGCAGTGCATGGCGGAGGGAGGAGCTGGAGATGAGCGGAGAGGGGAAAAAAGGGAAAAAAAGGGAAAAAAAGGGAAAAAAAGGGGAAAAATTGGTTAAAATTGGTTTTTTTTTAAGGGGAGGAGCTGGAGATGAGCGGAGAGGGGGAAAAAGGGGAAAAAAAGGGAAAAAAAGGGGAAAAATTGGTTAAAATTGGTTTTTTTTAAGGTTGGTGGGGTTTGTTATAGGTGGGGTGGAAAGGGGAGGAGCTGGAGATGCGCGGAGAGGAGGAAAAAAAGGGGAAAAAAAGGGAAAAAAAGGGGAAAAATTGGTTAAAATTGGGGTTTTTTTTAAGGGGAGGAGCTGGAGATGAGCGGAGAGGAGGGGAAAAAAAGGGAAAAAAAGGGGAAAAAAGGGGAAAAATTGGTTAAAATTGTTTTTTTTGAGGTTGGTGGGGTTTGTTATAGGTGGGGTGGGAAGGGGAGGAGATGGAGATGAGCGGAGAGGAGGGAAAAAAGGGGGAAAAAGGGAAAAAAAGGGGAAAAATTGGTTAAAATAATATTTTTTTAAGCATGGTGGGGTTTGTTACAGGTTGGGCAGAAAGGGGAGGAGCTGGAGATGCGCGGAGAGGAGGAAAAAAAGGGAAAAATTGGTTAAAATTATTTTTTTTAAGGGGAGGAGCTGGAGATGAGCGGAGAGGAGGAAAAAAAGGGAAAAAAGGGGAAAAATTGGTTAAAATAATATTTTTTTAAGGTTGGTGTGGTTTTTTATATTTTGGGTGGAAAGGGGAAAACAAATCCCTGGTTAAAAATAATTAAAATTTGGGGTGTTTTCCAGCAATTTGGGCAGAAAGTGGAGAAAAAAAAACCCTAAATAGATGAATTTTAAGGTGATATATTTTCCAACAATTTGGGCAGAAAATGGAGAAAAAAAAACCCTAAATAAAAGAATTTTAAGGTGATATATTTTCCAGCAATTCGTGCAGAAAATGGAGGACAAAACCCCTAAATAAGGGAATTTTAAGGTGTATTTTCCAACAATTTGGGCAGAAAATGGAGAACAAAACCCCCAAATAGAAGAATTTTAAAGTCTATTTTCCAGCAATTTGGGCAGAAAATTAGAAAATATTAACAGAATTTTAAGTTGACATATTTCCCAACAATTCGGGCAGCAAATGGAGAACAAAACCCCAAAACAGAAAAATTTTAAAGTCTATTTTCCAACCATTTCCGAGCCCAAAACTGCCGGAAAATTTTGGGATAATTTGGTGATTCAGCAGCCAAACTCGCCCAACCAACTCGCCCAAACAACTCGCCCAACTCGCCCAACTCGCCCAGCTCAGCTCTGCTCTCCGCCCTGGGAAAAAATGCGGAAATTCAAATTTCTTCTCCTCCCCAAACCGGTTTGGGATTCCGCAGCTCCTCCCTGCCTCGGAAGGAAAGTTGGTTGGGCGAGTTTGTTGGGCGAGTTGGTTGGGCGAGTTTGGCTGCTGAATCACCAAATTATCCCAAATTTTCCGGCAGTTTTTGGGGCTCGGAAATGGTTGGAAAATACAATTTAAAATTCTTTTATTTAGGGGTTTTGTTCTCCACTTGCTGCCCGAATTGTTGGGAAATATGTCATCTTAAAATTCTTTTAATCTTTTCTAATTTTCTGCCCAAATTGTTGGAAAATAGACCTTAAAGGAAAACCCAAATTTCGGGTGTGGCTAGTGCGGGGATGGTGTGGCTAGTGAGGCTGTGGTGTGGCTAGTGAGGCTGTGGTGTGGCTAGTGAGGCTGTGGTGTGGCTAGTGAGGGGGTGATGTGGCTAGTGAGGCTGTGGTGTGGCTAGTGAGGCTGTGATGTGGCTAGTGAGGCTGTGATGTGGCTAGTGAGGCTGTGGTGTGGCTAGTGAGGCTGTGGTGTGGCTAGTGAGGGGGTGGTGTGGCTAGTGAGGGGGTGATGTGGCTAGTGAGGCTGTGCTGTGGCGAGTGAGGCTGTGGTGTGGCTAGTCAGGGGGTGGTGTGGCTAGTGAGGGGGTGGTGTGGCTAGTGAGGCTGTGGTGTGGCTAGTGAGGCTGTGGTGTGGCTAGTGAGGCTGTGGTGTGGCTAGTGAGGGGGTGGTGTGGCTAGTGAGGCTGTGGTGTGGCTAGTGAGGGGGTGGTGTGGCTAGTGAGGGGGTGGTGTGGCTAGTGAGGCTGTGGTGTGGCTAGTGAGGCTGTGGTGTGGCTAGTGAGGGGGTGGTGTGGCTAGTGAGGCTGTGATGTGGCTAGTGAGGCTGTGATGTGGCTAGTGAGGCTGTGGTGTGGCTAGTGAGCTCAGCGCGGGGCTTTTTTAGGGATTTAAGGGATTTTTTAGGGATTTTTTTAGGGATTTTTTTAGGGATTTTTTTTAGGGATTTTAGGGATTTTTTTAGGGATTTTTTTAGGGATTTTTAGGGATTTTTTAGGGGTTTTTTTAGGGATTTTAGGGATTTTTTAGGGATTTTTAAAGGATTTTTTTAGGGATTTTTAGGGATTTTTTTGGGATTTTTAAGGGATTTTTTAGGGATTTTTTTAGGGATTTTTTTTGGGATTTTTTTAGGGATTTTAGGGATTTTTTTAGGGATTTTTTAGGGATTTTGGGTGGTTTTTAATGGATTTTTTGGGATTTTTTTAGGGATTTTCGGGGATTTTTGTGGATTTTTGGGATTTTTTTAGGATTTTTGGGGATTTTTTAGGATTTTTGGGTGAGTTTTTGGGATTTTTTGGGGATTGGATTTTTATTGAATTTTTTTTAGGATTTGAGGGATTTTTTCGGGATTTTTTGGGATTTCTTTAGGATTTTGGGTTCCCAGCGGGATTTTTAGGGATTTTTTAGGATTTTTTTTAGGATTTTAGGATTTTAGGGGATTTTTTAGGATTTTTTTAGGGATTTTAGGGATTTTTTTAGAGATTTTTTTAAGAGATTTTTTAAGGGATTTTAGGGATTTTTTTTGGATTTTAGGGATTTTTTTAGGGATTTTTTAAGGGATTTTTAGGGATTTTTTAAAGGATTTTAGGGATTTTTTTTTTTTTAGGGATTTTTTTAGGGATTTTTTAAGGGATTTTAGGGATTTTTTTTAGGGATTTTAGGGATTTTTTTTAGGGATTTTTTAAAGGGATTTTTTTGGGATTTAAGGGATTTTTAAGGGATTTTTTGGGGGATTTTTTTGGGGATTTTAGGGATTTTTTTAGGGATTTTAGGGATTTTTTAAGGGATTTTTTTAGGGATTTTTTTAAGGGATTTTAGGGATTTTTTTTTTAGGGATTTTAGGGATTTTGGGGAATCCCAAGTTTCAAACAGGATTATTTCCAACACCAAATTTCTCAGACCAAAACTCATTTCCATCCAACATTATTTGGAGAAAAAAAGCACTAAATTCACCAACCCTAAAAAAAATTAAAATTTATATTTTCTGATCACCTTAATCCAAATTATCTCAGAATAAAAGGTTGAAATTTAAATAAAAGTTCACATTTAAATCAAGGTTTAAATTAAAGATTTAAATTAAAGGTTTACATTTAAATTAAAGATTTAAATTAAAGGTTTACATTTCAATAAAGGTTTAAATTAAAGATTTAAATTAAAGATTTTAATTGAAGGTTTAAATTTAAACAAAGGTTTAAATTAAAGATTTAAATTAAAGATTTTAATTAAAGGTTTACATTTAAACAAAGGTTTTAATTAAAGATTTTTAATTAAAGGTTTACATTGAAACAAAGGTTTAAATTAAAGATTTTAATTAAAGATTTTAATTAAAGGTTTACATTTAAATAAAGGTTTTAATTAAAGATTTACATTTAAATAAAGGTTTAAATTAAATATTTACATTTAAATAAAGGTTTAAATCAAAGATTTAAATTAAATATTTACATTTAAATAAAGGTTTAAATCAAAGATTTAAATTAAAGGTTTACATTTAAATCAAGGTTTAAATTAAAGATTTTAATTAAAGATTTGAATTAAAATTTCAACTCCCCAACTCCCACCTGAGGATCCTCCGGAAAGCTCATTTTCAGCGCTAATTATCACTAATTAATTCTGATCCAATCCCAGCCAGGCGGGATGAACAAAGGCAGCGATTGTTGCAACTTCCGCAGCTCATTAAAATCATTCAGCTGAATTTGGGGAATTCTTGAGCTTCACACTGGTTTGGGGATTTCAGGAGGAGTTTTCAGGAATTGGGGAGTTTCTGCTCCATTTGTGTTTCTTTCTTTTCCAGTTTTATTTCTTTCTCATTTTTTTTTCTGTCCCGTTTTTCTTTCTTTCCCAATTTTCTTTCACTATTTTTCTTCCCCATTTATTTTTCTTCCCCATTTATTTTTCTTTCCCATTTTTCTTTCTTTCTCATTTTTATTTCTTTCCCATTTTTGTTCCCCATTTTTCTTCTCAATTTTCTCTCTTTCCCAATTTTCTTTCTTTGCCAATTTTTCTTCCCCATTTTCCTTCCCATTTTTCTCTCCCATTTTTCTTCCCTGTTTTTCTTTCTTTCCCAATTTTTCTTCCCCATTTTTCCCTCTTCCTCATTTATTTTTCTTCCCCATTTTTATTTCTTCTCCATTTTTCTTTCACCATTTTTCTTTCCCATTTTTCTTTCCTTCCCTATTTCCTTCCCAATTTTTCTCTCTTTCCCATTTTCTTTCTTTCTTTCTTTCTTTCCCAATTTTTCTTCCCCATTTTTATTTCTTCCCCATTTATTTTTCTTTCCCATTTTTTTTCTTTCCCATTTTTCTTTCTTTCCCATTTTTATTTCTTCTCCATTTTTCTTTCATCATTTTTCTTTCCCATTTTCCTTCCCCATTTTCTTTCTTTCCCATTTTTCTTCCCAATTTTTCTTCTCAATTTTCTCTCTTTCCCAATTTTTCTTTCTTTGCCAATTTTTCTTCCTCATTTTTCTTCTCCATTTTTCTTCCCAATTTTTCTTTCCCATTTTTCTTTCTTTCCCATTTTTATTTCTTCTCCATTTTTCTTTCTTTCCAATTTTCTTTCCCATTTTTCTCTCTTCTCCATTTTTCTTTCACCATTTTTCTTCCCTATTTTTCTTTCCCAATTTTCTATCTTTCCCATTTTTCTTTCTTTCTTTCCCATTTTTCTTTCTTTGTCATTTTTATTTCTTTCCCATTTTTCTTTCTTTGTCATTTTTATTTCTTTCCCATTTTTCTTTCTTTCCCAATTTTCTTTCTTTCCCATTTTTCTTCCCAATTTTTCTTCTCAATTTTCTTTCTTTCTCATTTTTCTTTCTTTGCCAATTTTTCTTCCCCATTTATTTTTCTTCCCCATTTTTCTTTCTTTCCCATTTTCCTTTCCCCATTTTTCTTTCTTTCCCAATTTTCTTTCTTTCCCAGTTTTCTTTCTCTCCCATTTTTCTTTCCCATTTTTCTTCCCATTTTTCTCTCTTTCCCATTTTTCTTTCTTTCCCAATTTTTCTTCCCCTTTTTCTTTCTTTCTTCCCCATTTTTCTTTCCCAATTTTTCTTTCCAACTTTTCTCCTTTCCCAATTTTCTTTTTTTTCCCATTTTTCTCTTCCCCATTTTTCTTTCCTATTTTTCTTTCCCATTTTTCTCCTTCCCACTTTTCATTCTTCGCTATTTTTCTTCCTTCCCCATTTTTCTATCTTTCCCAGTTTTCTTTCCCATTTTTTCCCCATTTTTATTTCTTCTCCATTTTTCTTTCCCAATTTTTCTTTCCCACTTTCCTTTCCCACTTTTCATTCTTCCCCATTTTTCTTTCTTTCTTTCCTTCCCAATTTTCTTTCTTTCTTCCCTATTTTTCTTCCCCATTTTTTTCTTTCCCATTTTTTTCTTTCCTTCCCATTTTTCTTCTCCATTTTCCTATCTTCCCCTTTTCTCTTTCTTTCCCATTTTTACTTCTTCTCCATTTTTCTTTCGTCATTTTTCTTTCCCATATTTCTTTCCTTCCCATTTTCCTTCCCAATTTTTCTTCCCCATTTTTCTCTCAAATTTTTATTTCTTTGCCTATTTTTCTTCTCCATTTTTCTTTCTTTCTTCCCCATTTTTCTCTCCCCATTTTACTTTCCCATTTTTATTTCTTTCCCAATTTTCTTTCTTTCCCAGTTTTCTTTCTCTCCCATTTTTCTTCCCCATTTTTCTTCCCTGTTTTTCTTTCTTTCCCAGTTTTCTTCTCAATTTTTCTTTCCCACTTTTCATTCTTCCCCATTTTTCTCTCTTCCATTTTTCTTTCTTTCTCATTTCTCTTTCTTTGCCAATTTTTCTTCTCCATTTTTCTTTCTTTCTTTCCCATTTTTTTCTTTCTTTCCCAATTTTCTTTCCCAATTTTCTTTCCCAATTTTCCTTCCCCATTTCTCTTTCTTTCCCAATTCTTTCTTTCTTTCTTTCTTTCTTTGCCAATTTTTCTTCTCCATTTTTCCATCTTTCCCAATTTTCTCTTTCCCATTTTTCTTTCTTTCCCATTTTTCTCCCCCATATTTCTTCCCCATTTTCCTTCCCATTTTTCTTCCCCACTTTTCTTTCTTCCCCATTTTTCTTCTCCGTTTTTCTTTCCCAATTTTTCTTCCCTATTTTTCTTTCTCCCCCATTTTCCTTTCTTCCCCAAATTCCTTCCCCATTCTCCTTCAACACACCCAGAAAACCCAAAAGGACAAACAAACAACCCCAAAAATCCAGTGACAAAACCCCAAAAATCCCACAACAAACCCCCAAAAATCCCATTACAAACCCCAAAAATCCCATTACAAACCCCAAAATTCCCAGAATTCCCCCAGAAATCCCAAAATTCCCCCAAATTCTGGGAGCTGGGACTCACCCAGGTCATGAGGGAGCAGAAGGGGAGGAGTGGCAGGGCAGGGAGGGAAGGTTGAGCTTTTATAGGGTCAGAGATGCCCTGAGGAATTGGGGCGCAGCTTTGGGGTTTGGCTGAAGCTCTAATTGCAGCCCAAAGCCTGCCGAGCCACGTGCGGCTGGAAATCCTACAGAGCCCGAGCCCAAATCCCAAATCCTGATCCTAAATCCTGATCCCAAATCCTAAATCCTGAGTCCAAATCCTAAATCCTGATCCTAAATCCTAAATCCTGAGCCCAAATCCCACAGATCCTAAATCCTACAGAGCCTGAGCCCAAATCCTAAATCCTGATCCTAAATCCTACAGATCCTGATGATCCCAAATCCTAAATCCTGAGCCCAAATCCTAAATCCTGATCCCAAATCCCACAGATCCTGAGCCCAAATCCTAAATCCTGATCCCAAATCCTACAGATCCCAATCCCAAATCCTACAGATCCTGAGCCCAAATCCTGATCCTAAATCCTGAGCCCAAATCCTACAGATCCTGAGCCCAAATCCTAAATCCTGATCCCAAATCCTGATCCTAAATCCTGATCCTAAATCCGGATCCCAAATCCTGATCCCAAATCCTACAGATCCTGAGCCCAAATCCTAAATCCTGATCCTAAATCCTACAGATCCCCATCCCAAATCCTAAATCCTGATCCTAAATCCTGATCCCAAATCCTACAGATCCTGAGCCCAAATCCTAAATCCTGAGCCCAAATCCTAAATCCTGATCCTAAATCCTAAATCCTGATCCTAAATCCTACAGAGCCTGAGCCCAAATCCTAAATCCTGATCCTAAATCCTGATCCTAAATCCTGATCCCAAATCCTACAGAGCCTGAGCCCAAATACTAAATCCTGATCCTAAATCCTAAATCCTGATCCTAAATCTTACAGATCCTGAGCCCAAATCCTAAATCCTGAGCCCAAATCCTACAGATCCCCATCCCAAATCCTAAATCCTGATCCTAAATCCTGCAGATCCTGATCCCAAATCCTAAATCCTGAGCCCAAATCCTAAATCCTGAGCCCAAATCCTAAATCCTGAGCCCAAATCCTAAATCCTGATCCCAAATCCTACAGATCCCCATCCCAAATCCTAAATCCTGATCCTAAATCCTACAGATCCTGAGCCCAAATCCTGATCCCAAATCCCAAATCCTGATCCCAAATCCTACAGATCCCGAGCCCAAATCCTACAGATCCTGAGCCCAAATCCTGATCCCAAATCCTAAATCCTGATCCCAAATCCCAAATCCTGATCCCAAATCCTACAGATCCTGAGCCCAAATCCTGATCCCAAATCCCACAGATCCTGAGCCCAAATCCTAAATCCTGAGCCCAAATCCTACAGATCCTGAGCCCAAATCCTAAATCCTGATCCCAAATCCCACAGATCCCAATCCCAAATCCTACAGATCCTGAGCCCAAATCCTAAATCCTGATCATAAATCCTACAGATCCTGATCCCAAATCCTGGTCCCAAATCCTACAGATCCTGAGCCCAAATCCTAAATCCTGATCCCAAATCCTAAATCCTGAGCCCAAATCCCGCAGATCCTGAGCCCAAATCCTACAGATCCTGAGCCCAAAATCCTACAGATCCTGATCCCAAATCCTGATCCCAAATCCTAAATCCTGAGCCCAAATCCTGATCCTAAATCCTGATCCCAAATCCTACAGATCCTGAGCCCAAATCCCACAGATCCCAATCCCAAATCCTGATCCCAAATCCTGCAGATCCTGAGCCCAAATCCTAAATCCTGAGCCCAAATCCTGATCCCAAATCCTGAGCCCAAATCCTGAGCCCAAACCCCACAGATCCCAATCCCAAATCCTGGAATGTGGGAAGGAAAACAATGGGAAATGGGGAATTGTGCCTGTTGTGGGGTTGTGGGGGAAATGGGTTTTCATCCTGTAAAAATCCTATAAAAATCACGCCAAAAATAAAAAAAAAATCCCAAAAAATCCCACAAAAATTAAAAATTTTTATCTTTTTAAAATTAAAAATTGGAATTTATTTTTTTCCAATAATTTACTATTGGAATATTTTTTTGGTTCCTGATTTTATATTTTTTAAATTAAAAACTGGAATTTATTTTTTTCCAATATTTTACTGAAGTATTGGGATTTTTTGGGTTCAGAATTTTTTTTTTTAATTAAAAATTGGAATTAATTTTTTTCCAATAATGGAACATTGGAATATTTGAATATTTGAATATTAGAATAGTGGAATATTGGAATATTGGAATAATGGAATATTGGAAAATTGGAATATTTGGATGTTTTAATATTGGAGAATTTGAAAATTGAAATATTGGAATATTGGAATATTTGAATACTGAAATATTGGAATTTTGGAAGATTTGAATGTCTGAATATTGGAACATTTGAATATTGGAATTTTGGAATTTCGGAATATTTGAATGTCTCAATATTGGAATATTGGAATATTGGAATATTGGAATATTGGAATATTGGAATATTGGAATGTCTGAATATTGGAATATTTGAATATTGGAATTTTGGAATTTTGGAATTTCGGAATATTTGAATGTCTGAATATTGGAATATTTGCATTTTGGAAAATTGGAATTTTGGAATATTTGAATATCATAATATTTGAATATTGGAATATTTGAACACCGAAACATTGGAATATTTTACTATTGGAATTTTGGAATATTTGAATATCGGAATATTGGAATATTTGAACAATGAAATATTGGAATATTTATACATTTTAACGCCTGAATTTCGGAATATTTGAATGTCTGAATATTGGAACATTTGAATATTGGAGTATTTGAATACTGAAATATTGGAATATTTGAATATTGGAAAATTGGAATTTTGGAATATTTGAATATTTGAATATTGGAATATTTGTGTTTTGGAAAATTGGAAAATTGGAATTTTGGAATATTTGAATGTCTGAATATTGGAATATTTGAATATTGGAGTATTTGAATACTGAAATATTGGAATTTTGGAATATTTGAATATCGGAATATTTGAATGTCTGAATATTGGAATATTTGTATACTGAAATATTGGAATATTGGAATTTCAGAATATTTGAATGTCTGAATATTGGAATATTTGAATATTGGAATTTTGGAATTTTGGAATTTCGGAATATTTGAATGTCTGAATATAGGAATATTTGCATTTTGGAAAATTGGAATTTTGGAATATTTGAATGTCTGAATATTGGAATATTTGAACAATGAAAAATCAGAATATTTCTATATTTTAACACCTGAATTTCGGAATATTTGTCACTCTGAGCTCCCAACCCCAACCCACAACCCGAATTTCCTGTCCCACTCCTTCCTCCCCGCGAAACCCCAAAGGCTTTTTCCTCCACTTCCCTCTAATTCCCGCGGGAAATCCCAGGAATTTCCAGGTCAACCTCCCCAGGCAGGAAAAATCCCAAATCCCACCTGGAATTCCTCTCACCTTTATGGATTTTTTACGGAACAACAACAAATTTCTCAACTCTGAATTTCCCTGACCTGGAAATTTGGGGAATAAATTTCGGGAGTTAATCCGGGATTTTCTTGGCTCTGCGGATGAAATTCCTGAGGAATTTTGGGATCAAGGAGCTGCTAATTCCCAGGATGATCCCAGCGTGACCTGGCGTCGGAAGGGCCTTAATTAGGGCGGGAAAAAAAAGGTTTTAATTAGCGTGAAAACGGCTTTAATGAAGGTTTGGGGAAAGCTTTCATCTCCCGGAGGTTCCTGGGAGAGTCGCGAGGTGATTGTTGCCAATTAGGAACTGGGGAAACTGAGGCACGGCTGAGTCAGGGCTGGGGTTGGGCATGGGGCTGAGCCCAAATCCCTGTGATCCCAAATCCCTGTGACCCCAAATCCCTGTGACCCCAAATCCCTGTGATCCTAAATCCCTGTGACCCCAAAATCCATTTGGATCCCAAATCCCTGTGACCCCAAATCCCTGTGACCCCAAATTCCTGTGACCCCAAATCCCTGTGACCCCAAAATCCCTGTGACCCCAAAATCCCTTTGGATCCCAAATCCCTGTGACCCCAAATCCCTGTGATCCCAAATCCCTGTGACCCCAAAATCCCTTTGGATCCCAAAATCCCTGTGACCCCAAATCCCTGTGACCCCATATCCCACTGATCCCAAATCCCTGTGACCCCAAATCCCTGTGACCCCAAATCCCTGTGATCCAAAATCCCTGTGACCCCAAATCCCTGTGACCCCAAATCCCTGTGACCCCAAATCCCTTTGGATCCCAAATCCCTGTGACCCCAAAATTCCCTTTGGATCCCAAAATCCCTGTGATCTCAAATCTCTGTGACCCCAAATCCCTGTGATCCCAAATCCCTGTGACCCCAAAAATCCCTGTGACTCCAAATCCCTGTGACCCCAAAATCCCTGTGATCCCAAAAACCCTTTGGATCCCAAATCCCTGTGACCCCAAATCCCTGTGATCCCAAAATCCCTTTGGATCCCAAAATCCCTGTGACCCCAAATCCCTGTGATCCCAAATCCCTGTGATCCCAAATCCCTTTGGATCCCAAATCCCTGTGACCCCAAAATCCCTGTGACTCCAAACCCCTGTGACCCCAAAAATCCCTGTGACCCCAAATCCCTGTGACCCCAAAAACCCCTTTGGGTTTTCTGGAAGATTCCGCAGGAAAAGCCGCGAAGCCAAGCGGAGGTGGGAAAATTGGGAAAATTGGGAAAATTGGGGAAAATTGGGGGAAATTTGGGGAAAATGGGATTGGCCACAGCCCCGACCCCAAATCCCTGTGACCCCAAAAATCCCTTTGGATCCCAAAATCCCTTTGGATTTTCCGGAAGATTCCGCGGGAAAAGCCGCGAAGCCAAGCGGAGGTGGGGAAAATTGGGAAAATTGGGGAAAATTGGGAAAAATTGGGGAAAAATGGGAAAAATTGGGAAAATTTGGGGGAAAATTGGGGAAAATTTGGGGAAAATTGGGAAAAATTGGGAAAATTGGGGAAAAATTGGGGAAATTGGGGAAAAATTGGGGAAAAATGGGGAAAAATGGGGAAAAATTGGGGAAAATTGGGGAAAATTTGGGGGAAAATGGAATTGGCCACAGCCCTGACCCCAAATCCCTGTGACCCCAAATCCCTGTGACCCCAAATTTGGATAAAATTTTGATTTTGGAAGATCCGGGGAAAAGCGGAAGAAGTGGAGGTGGGGAAAATTGGGAAAATTGGGGAAAATTGGGGAATTTCATACCCAGCCAGGATTTCACCAGATTTTGTAAATAAATATTTTATATTAAATAAATATTTTATATTAAATAAACATTTCATGTTCAATATTTATTTCATATCCAGCTAGGATTTCACCAGATTTGGTAAATAAATATTTTATATTAAATAAATATTTTATATTAAATAAATATTTTATATTAAATAAATATTTCATGTTCAATATTTATTTCATATCCAGCTAGGATTTCACCAGATTTGGTAAATAAATATTTGGTATTAAATAAATATTTCATATTAAATAAATATTTTATATTAAATAAATATTTCATATTAAACAAATATTTCATGCTCAATATTTATTTCATATGAAATAAATATTTCATATTCAATATTTATTTCATATCCAGCCAGGATTTCACCAGATTTGGTAAATAAATATTTAGTATGAAATGGATATTTAATATTAAATAAATGTTTTGTATGAAATAGATATTTCATATTAAATAAACCTCTCATATAAAATAAACAAACAACTATTTCATTTTCAATAAATACAGAATGTTCATTAAATATTTCTTTAAAAAAATGAAATAAAACCACCAAGAGGCAGAAAGCCAAGATTTGAATCCGAGAAATGTTTATTTCAGTTCATATCGACGTGAAATATTCATATATTTATATAAATAAAATTCGTTTTCAATGCACTTATTTCATTAATCACCTTCATAATCAAACATTTATAAAATAATTCAGAGTTGTTTGGAGGATTTGGGGATTTTCCTCCCTGGGAATGTTCCAGAACCATCCCTGGATTTGGGAATCTCAACCTGGATTTGGGATTTGGGAATCCCAAAAATTCGGAGGGAATTTTTTCCCATTTCCTTCGGAAATTCACCAAATTTGGCTCCTGAGTCCAAAACTGGACATTCTGGAAAATTCCGAGTCCAAAACTGGACATTCTGGAAAATTCCGAGTCCAAAACTGGATGTTCTGGAAAATTCCGAGTCCAAAACTGGACCTTCTGGAAAATTCCGAGTCCAAAACTGGACTTTCTGGAAAATTCCGAGTCCAAAACTGGACCTTCTGGAAAATTCCGAGTCCAAAACTGGACCTTCTGGAAAATTCCGAGTCTTGTGGATCCCAAAAAAACTGGAATTTCGGATGGTAATTCCAGGAATAAAGCTGGAGATGGGATTTGGAGGTTTGGATTTTCCAGACCTTCCTATTCCTTTTTTTATTATTATTAATTATTTATTATTATTATTATTATTATTATTATTATTATTATTATTATTGAGTTAAAATCAAGATTTCTTGGAATTCAACGGGAATTCAACTCCATCCCCCAAAAAACCTGGAATGTCACCATGGAAAGGATGGAAAATTCTAGAAAATTGGGATAATGGCGATGGAAGTGACCTGGGATGTCACCAAGGAAAGGGTGGAAAATTCTGGAAAATTGGGATAATGGCGATGGAAGTGACCTGGGATGTCACCATGGAAAATTCTGGAAAATTGGGATGACACTGATGGAAATTACCTGGAATGTCACCATGGAAAATTCTGGAAAATTGGGATGACGCCGATGGAAGCGACCTGGAATGTCACCATGGAAAGGATGGAAAATTCTGGAAAATTGGGATAACGCCAATGGAAGTGACCTGGGATGTCACCATGGAAAATTCTGGAAAATCAGGATAACGCCAATGGAAACAACCAGAGTCACTCTGGGGTGAGAGAGATGGAGAACCCAAGTCCATCATTTTCCCGGGATTGTCATTGTCCCCAGTGTGTCACCAAGGCCACTTGGGAGCCGAGCAGTACTTCTTGAAGTGGCTGGAGATCTTCACCCCACCGGGCTGGTGGCACTGCTGGGGGACACAGAGTGTCCCACTCTGCTGGGGGACACACTTGGTGGCACTTTGCTGAGGGACACACTTGGTGGCACTTTGTTGGGTGACACTCTTGACGTTTTGCTGAGAGACACACTTGGTCACACCTTTCTGAGGGACACACTTGGTGGCACTTTGCTGGGGGACACAGATTGTCCCACACTGCTGGGGGACACCCTTGACACATTGCTGGGGGACACACTTGGTGGCACTTTGCTGCGGGACACATTTGGTGGCACTCTGCTGGGGGACACAGATTGTCCCACACTGCTGAGGGACACCCTTGACACATTGCTGGGGGACACACTTGGTGGCACTTTGCTGAGGGACACAGATTGTCCCATACTGCTGGGGGACACACTTGGTGGCACTTTGCTGCAGGACACTCTTGGTCACACACTGCTGGGGGACACAGATTGTCCCACACTGCTGAGGGACACACTTGACACTTTGCTGGGGGACACACTTGGTGGCACTTTGCTGAGGGACACAGATTGTCCCACATTGCTGGGGGACACACTTGGTGGCACTTTGCTTGGGGACACAGATTGTCCCATACTGCTGGGGGACACATTTGGTGGCACTTTGCTGAGGGACACACTTGGTGGCACTTTGCTGCAGAATCCCCTTGGTGGCACTTTGCTGAGGGACACAGATTGTCCCACACTGCTGGGGGACACACTTGGTGGCACTTTGGTGCAGAATCCCCTTGGTGGCACTTTGCTTGGGGACACACTTGGTGGCACTTTGCTGGGGGACACAGACTGTCCCACTCTGCTGCTGGGGGACACCAATGCTGACCACACCAGTGTCACACTGCTGGGGGACACACTTGGTGACACAGCCGGTGTCACACTGCTGGGGGACACACTTGGTGACACAGCCAGTGTCACACTGCTGCGGGACACACTTGGTGACACACCTGCCGTGCCACTGCTGGGGGACACACTCAGTGCCACCCTGCTGCTGGGGGACAGGGACAGGGACAGTGACCCAGCGGTAGGTGACACCGGGGACAGCACACTGCTGGGGGACACAGCTGGTGACACACCTGGGGACACCCTGCTGGGGACAGACCGTCGTCACACACTGCTGGGGGACACACCTGGTGGCACCTTGCTGCTGCCGCGGGACGCCCTTGGTGACACACGGCGGCCACGGGACGCAGCTGGTGACACACCTGGGGACGACCTGCTGCTGGGGGACAGCCGGTGGCACTTCCGGCTGCTGCGGCACGCACCGGGTGACACCGGTGACGCCGGCGACGCCGCTCAGGCGCTGCTGTGGCACGCAGGTTGTCACACACCTGGGGACAACCTTCTGCTGGGTGACAGGTGGGCATGGCGGTGGCACCTGCACCTGCTGGGGCACGCACTGGGTGACACCAGTGGCACTTGTCACCTGCACCTGGTGAGGTACGCACTGGGTGACACCAGTGGCACTTGTCACCTGCACCTGGTGAGGCACGCACTGGGTGACACCAGTGGCACTTGTCACTTGCTGCCGCGGTGGCACCCACGTTGTCACTCGTTGCTGCGGTGGCACCCACGTTGTCACTCGTTGCCGCGGTGGCACCCATGTTGTCACTCGTTGCTGCGGTGGCACCCATGTTGTCACATGTTGCCGCGGTGGCACGCATGATGTCACTTGCTGTGGTGGCACCCATGTTGTCACACGCCTGGGGACAACCTGCGAATGTCCGAGGAGCTGGTGTGGCACGGCCTGGGGGACACTCTGCTGGTGGCACACGCTGGACGATGTCACCCGCTGCCCGGGGACGTGGCAGGGCGCCAGCTGGGGGATGCAGGAGGCCGAGTGCCACCGCTGAGGTGACGTGGGGACAGCGGGGGACAGAGCCACGTGGTGCTGGTGGAGCGGCGGGTGGTGCTGGTGGAGCTGGCAGGACATCTTGGGGACACCTTGGGGACACTCGGCAGGGCTGGAAGGACACGGATGGGGTTGGAATTGGGAACTCAAAGGTCCAACCCAACCCCTGTGGTGGCACAGGTGGGAGGTGTTGGGGACACCTTGGGGACACCTTGGGGATATTCTGGGGACACTTTGGGGACATCTTGGGGACATCTTGGGGACACTCGGCAGGGCTGGAAGGACACGGATAGGGGACATTTGGGGACACTTAATGCTCAATGTCCCACCAGGAAGGTGACATCACTGAACCCAAACTGGGGACATTTGGGGACATTTGGGGACACTCAGTGCTCAATGTGGGGGTGACATCTGTGGGGACATTTTGGGGACACTCAACAGGGCTGGAAGGACACGGATAAGGGACATTTGGGGTTGTGTTGTGTGTGGTTGTGGGGTTGGGGTTTGGTGACACTCAGTGCTCAATGTCCCACCAGGGAGGTGACCTCACTGAACCCAAACTGGGGACATTTGGGGACACTCAGTGCTCAATGTCCCACCAGGGAGGTGACATCACTGACCCCAAACTGGGGACATTTGGGGACATTTGGGGACACTCAGTGCTCAATGTCCCACTGCAGCCCCCAGCACCCCAAAGGTCAAGCTCGTTAATCTTAAATTAATTAATTAATCCAATTAATTAACTTCGAGGCCATGATGGCACCAAGCAGTTCCTGCCTGCTCTGGGACTGTGGGACCCAAAACCTCAGAGATGCTCAGGTGACCCCAAAACCAAACAGACCCCAAATCCCAAAACCCCCAAATCCCAAAAACCTCAAATCCCTAAAACCCCTAAATCCCCAAAACCCCCAAATGCCCAAACTACCAAATCCCCTAAATCCCCCAAATCCCAAAACCACCAAATCCTAAAACCACCAAATCCCAAAACCACCAAACCCCCAAATCCCCAAAACCCCCAAATCCCAAAACCACCAAATCCCAAATCCCAAAACCCCCAAATCCCAAAACCACCAAATCCCAAAACCCCCAAATCCCAAAACCACCAAATCCCAAAACCCCCAAATCCCAAAACCCCCAAATCCCAAAACCCTTAAATCCCAAAAACCCCAAATCCCAAAACCCTCAAATCCCTAAAACCCCCAAATCCCCAAAACCTAAAACGCAAATTCCAAACCCTCAAATCTGCAAACCCCAAATCCCCAAACCCCCAAATCCCAAACCCCCAAATCCCTAAATCCCCAAACCCCAAAACCCCAAATACCAAAACCACCAAATCCCAAATCCTTCCCCCAAATCCCCAAAACCACCAAATCCCAAAACCACCAAATCCCAAAACCCCCAAATCCCAAAACCACCAAATCCCCTAAATCCCTAAATCCCAAAACTCCAAATCCCAAAACCCCTAAATCTCAAAACCCCTAAATCCAAAACCCCTAAATCCCAAAACCCCAAATCCCAAAACTCCCAAATCCCAAAACCCCCAAATCCCCAAAACCCCTAACTCCCAAAACCACCAAATCCCCTAAATCCCTAAATCCCAAACATCCAAATCCCCCAAATCCCAAAACCCCCAAATCCCACCCCAAACCAAGCTGTCATTTTCCCAAAACCACCCAGGATCTCCCCAACCCCAAACCCTCAACTGCACATCCCAAACCCCGAAAAATCCCAAAAATGGTGAATCTCCCCCAATCCACCTCCTCTCAAATCCCAAAATTCCCTCCTCATTTCCAAAATCCCAAAATCTCCAGAGGTTTAAAACTCAAACTCACCCAACTCCAGGGGACAAAAACCACCTCCCCGAGGTCACCAGGGTGTCCTAAACCCTGAATTGCCCATCCCAAACCACAAAAAATCCCAAAAAACAAAAAATCCACCTCCTCTCTCAAATCCCAAAATTCCCTCCTCATTCCCAAAATCCCAAAATTCCCTCTTTATCCCCAAAATCCCAACATCTCCAGAACTTCATCACCCCAACTCACCCAACTCCAGGGGGACAAAAACAACTCCCAGAGGTCACCAGAGCATCCCAAACCCCAAACAATCCCAAAAAACAAAAAATCCACCCCAAAAATCCACCTCCTCTCAAACCCCAAAGTTCCCTCTTCATTCCCAAAATCCCAACATCTCCAGAACTTCATCACCCCAACTCACCCAACTCCAGGGGGACAAAGCCACCTCCCCGATGTCACCGGCGCGTCCCAAACCCTGAACTGAACATCCCAAACCCCAAATAATCCCAAAAAACAAAAAATCCACCTCCTCTCTCAAACCCCAAAATCCCAAAATTTCCTCCTCATTCCCAAAATCCCAACATCTCCAGAACTTCATCACTCAAACTCACCCAACTCCAGGGGGACAAACCCACCTCCCTGATGTCACCGGCGCATCCCAAACCCTGAACTTTCCATCCCAAACCCCGAACAATCCCAAACCTCAAAAAATCCCAAAAACAAAAAATCCACCTCCTCTCTCAAACCCCAAAATCCCAAAATTCCCTCTTTATTCCCAAAATCCCAACATCTCCAGAAGTTCATCACTCAAACTCACCCAACTCCAGGGGGACAAAGCCACCTCCCCGATGTCACCGGCGCGTCCCAAACCCTGAACTGCCCATCCCAAACCCCAAACAATCCCAAAAAACAAAAAATCCACCTCCTCTCTCAAATCCCAAAATTCCCTCTTCATTCCCAAAATCCCAAAATTCCCTCCTTATCCCCAAAATCCCAAAATTTCCTCCTTATCCCCAAAATCCCAACATCTCCAGAACTTCATCACCCCAACTCACCCAACTCCAGGGGGACAAACCCACCTCCCCGATGTCACCAGAGTGTCCCAAACCCCGAAATGAACATCCCAAACCCCAAAAAATCCCAAAAAACAAAAAATCCACCTCCTCTCTCAAACCCCAAAATCCCAAAATTCCCTCCTCATTCCCAAAATCCCAACATCTCCAGAACTTCATCACCCCAAACTCACCCAACTCCAGGGGGACAAACCCACCTCCCTGATGTCACCGGCGTGTCCCAAACCCTGAACTGCCCATCCCAAACCCCAAACAATCCCAAACCTCAAAAAATCCCAAAAACAAAAAATCCACCTCCTCTCTCAAACCCCAAAATTCCCTCTTCATCCCCAAAATCCCAAAATTCCCTCCTCATCCCCAAAATCCCAACATCTCCAGAACTTCATCACTCAAACTCACCCAACTCCAGGGGGACAAACCCGCCTCCCCGATGTCACCGGCGCGTCCCAAACCCTGAACTGCCCATCCCAAACCCCAAACAATCCCAAACCTCAAAAAATCCCAAAAACAAAAAATCCACCTCCTCTCTCAAACCCCAAAATTCCCTCTTCATCCCCAAAATCCCAAAATTCCCTCCTCATCCCCAAAATCCCAACATCTCCAGAACTTCATCACTCAAACTCACCCAACTCCAGGGGGACAAACCCGCCTCCCCGATGTCACCGGCGCGTCCCAAACCCCACACACCTTTTATAGGGCCGAGGAGGCGCCGCGGCCCTATTAGCCGTCGGGGTGAGTCGGAGGCGCCGAGTCATGCCGGGGATGAGTTGTTCCGCGGGATTCCCGGCGTTGGGACGATCGCCGCGCGACGATCGCGGCACGGGAAGCGTCCGTGGAATTCGGGGTGGAGGCAGCCGCGGCCTCGGGGTGTTGTTGTGGGATCGGATCCCAAAAATGGAGTGGGATGGATTTGCAGGGGTGGTTTGGGGTGGTTTGGGGTGGTGTTTGTTTTGGGGTTTTTTTGGGGAGTTCTTCGGGTTGAGGGTTTGTGTCGTCCTCGCTGAAATGCCCCAAAATGGCTGAATTTTGGGGGGTTTGGTGGAGTTTTGGGGATGGAAATCCATGGAGGAAATCCAAAATGCCCCAAAATGCCCTGAAATGCCCAAATTTTGGGGTGTTTGGTGGAGTTTTGGGCATGGAAATCCATTGACGAAACCTAAAATGCCCCAAAATGCCCCAAAATGCCCAAATTTTGGGGGGTTTGGTGGAGTTTTGGGGATGGAAATCCATGGAGGAAATCCTAAATGCCCCAAAATGCCCCAAAATGCCCCAAAATGCCCCAAAATTCCCCGAAATGCCCCAAAATGCCCAAATTTTGGGGTGTTTGGTCAGGTTTAGGGCATGCATATAAATCCATGGAGGAAACCCAAAATACCCCAAAATTCCTCAAAATGGCCAAATTTTGGGGGGTTTTGGGGATGGAAATGCATGGAGGAAACCCAAAATGCCCTGAAATGCCCCAAAATGCCCAAATTTTGGGGTGTTTGGTGGAGTTTTGGGGATGGAAATGCATGGAGGAAATCCTAAATGCCCCAAAATACCCCAAAATGCCCAAATTTGGGATGTTTGGTCAGGTTTTGGGCAAGGATATAAATCCATGGAGAAAACCCAAAATGCCCCAAAATGCCCCAAAATGCCCTGAAATGGCAAAATTTTGGGGTGTTTGGTTGAGTTTTTGGCATGGATATAAAGCCATGGAAGAAACCCAAAATGCCCCAAAATGCCCCAAAATACCCCAAAATGCCTGAAAATGGCCAAATTTTGGGGGGTTTTGGTTGAGTTTTGGGGATGGAAATCCATGGAGGAAACACAAAATTCCCCCAAATGTCCCAAAATTCCTCAAAATGGCCAAATTTTGGGGGGTTTGGTTGAATGTTGGGCATGGAAATCCACGGAGGAAACACAAAATTCCCAAAAATGCCCCAAAATTCCCCAAAATGGCCAAATTTTGGGGTGTTTGGTCAGGTTTAGGGCATGCATATAAATCCATGGAGGAAACCCAAAATGCTCCGAAATGCCCCAAAATGGCCAAATTTTGGGGGGTTTGTTTGAGTTTTGGGGATGGAAATGCGTGGAGGAAATCCTAAATGCCCCAAAATGCCCCAAAATGCCCAAATTTTGGGGTGTTTGGTCAAGTTTTGGACATGGAAATCCATGGAGGAAACACAAAATTCCCCAAAATGCCCCAAAAATGCTCCTAAATGCCCCAAAATGCCCAAATTTTGGGGTGTTTGGTCAAGTTTTGGACATGGAAATCCATGGAGGAAACACAAAATTCCCCAAAATGCCCCAAAAATGCTCCTAAATGCCCCAAAATGCCCAAATTTTGGGGTGTTTGGTCAAGTTTTGGACATGGAAATCCATGGAGGAAACACAAAATTCCCCAAAATGCCCCAAAAATGCTCCTAAATGCCCCAAAATGCCCAAATTTTGGGGGGTTTGGTTGAGTTTTGGGGATGGAAATCCACGGAGGAAATCCTAAATGCCCCAAAATGCCCCAAAATGCCCCAAAATGCCCCAAAATGCCCCCAAAAGCCCAAATTTTGGGGGATTTGGCGGAGTTTCGGGTATGGATTTTCATCCACTGAGGAAAATTAGGAAAACAAATCCCAACTCAGGCGGGTGAAGTTTGTTATCCACTAAAATCTGAATTTTTTAAAGTGAAAACTGCAAATTTATTCCATCAAAACGTTGAAATAAATAAATATGAATGAATCTTTCATGGTAAATAAATAAATGTTATGAGGGTTATCCAGCAAAATATTGAAATAAATAATTTTTTTAAATTTTAAAAATATTTTTTAAATAAAAGCTGAATTTCTTTCCTGGTGGAGAATTTGGGGATGAAGGGAATTTGGGATCAAGGGAATTTGGGATAAAGAGAATTCCAGGAAAAATGGAAAAGGAAATTCCAGGATAAAGGGAATTTTGGGATAAAGGGAATTCCAGGAAAAAGGGAATTTTGGGATAAAGGGAATTTGGGGATAAAGGAAATTTTGGGATAAAGGGAATTTGGGATAAAGGGAATTCCAGGAAAAAGGGAAAAGGAAATTCCAGGATAAAGGAAATTCCAGGAAAAAGGGAATTTGGGATGAAGGGAATTCCAGGATAAAGGGAATTTGGGATAAAGGGAATTTGGGATGAAGGGAATTTTGGAATAAAGGAAATTCTGGGATAAAGAGAATTTGGGGATAAAGGGAATTCCAGGGAAAAGGGAATTTTGAGATAAAGGGAATTTTGGGATGAAGGGAATTTTGGGATAAAGGGAATTTTGGGATAAAAGGAATTCCAGGAAAAAGGGAATTTTGGGATAAAGGAAATTCCAGGATAAAGGGAATTTGGGATAAAGGGAATTTGGGATAAAGGGAATTCCAGGAAAAAGGGAATTTTGGGATAAAGAGAATTCTGGGATAAAGGAAATTCCAGGAAAAAAGGAATTTTGGGATGAAGGGAATTCTGGCATAATGGGAATTCCGGGAAAATGGGAATTTTGGGATAAAGGAAATTCCAGGAAAAAGGAAATTTTGGGATGAAGGGAATTTTGGGATAAAAGGAATTCCAGGAAAAAGGGAATTTTGGGATAAAGGAAATTCCAGGATAAAGGGAATTTGGGATGAAGGGAATTTTGAGATAAAGGGAATTCCAGGAAAAAGGGAATTTTGGGATGAAGGGAATTTGGGATAAAGGGAATTCCAGGGAAAAGGGAATTCTGGGATAAAGGGAATTTGGGAAAAAGGGAATTTTGGGATAAAGAGAATTCTGGGATAAAGGAAATTCCAGGAAAAAGGGAATTCTGGGATAAAGGAAATTTGGGATAAAGGGAATTTGGGATAAAGGGAATTCCAGGAAAAAGGGAATTTTGGGATAAAGGGAATTTTGGGATGAAGGGAATTTTGGGATAAAGGGAATTCCAGGAAAAAGGGAATTTGGGATGAAGGGAATTTGGGGATAAAGGAAATTTTGGGATAAAGGAAATTCTGGGATAAAGGGAATTTGGGATAAAGGAAATTCCGGGATAAAGGGAATTCTGGGATAAAGGAAATTCCAGGAAAAAGGAAATTTTGGGATGAAGGGAATTTTGGGATAAAGGAAATTTCAGGAAAAAGGGAATTTTGGGATAAAGGAAATTCCGGGATAAAGGGAATTTGGGGATAAAGGGAATTCCAGGAAAAAGGGAAAAGGAAATTCCAGGAAAAAGGGAAAAGGAATTCCAGGAAAAAGGGAATTTTGGGATAAAGGGAATTTTGGGATAAAGGGAATTTTGGGATGAAGGGAATTTTGGGATAAAGGGAATTCCAGGAAAAAGGGAATTTGGGATGAAGGGAATTCCTGCCCCACGTGGGACAAATTCCCTCCAGAGATCCCAAACTTCCTGACTCATCTTCATCCCAAATGATTCCCTTTCTCCTGACAAAAACCCCAAAAAACCCCAAAAACCCCAAAAACCACAAAAAACCACAAAAAACACAAAACCCCCAAAAACCACAAAAACCCCAAAAACCACAAATAACCCCAAAAACCCCAAATAACCCCAAAAATCCCAAAAAACCACAAAAACCCCAAAAAAACCACAAAAACCCCAAAAATCCCAAAAACCCCAAATAACCCCAAAAACCCCCAAAACCCCAAATAACCCCAAAAAACCCCAAAACCCAAAAAAACCACAAAAACCCCAAAACCCCAAAAACCCCAAAAAACCCCAAAAACCCCAAAAAAATCCCAAAAACCCCAAATAACCCCAAAAAACCCAAAAACCCCCAAAAACCACAAATAAGCCCCAAAACCCCAAAAACCACAAAAATCCCAAAAACCCCAAAAAACCACAAAAACCCCCAAAAAAACCCAAAACCCCAAAAACCCCAAAAAACCCAAAAAACCCCAAAAAACCCACAAACCCCCCGGGCAGGGCTGCTGCTCCCAGTTCACAAAAACCACAGTTTTTAATTAAAAAAATGAAAATATTCAGGTCCTTTTTTTAAATTAAAATAATGAAAATATTCAGTTCCATTTTTTATTAAAATAATGAAAATATTCAGGTTCATTTTAAATAAAAATATTAAAATATTCAGGTCCATTTTTAATTAAAATAATTAAAATATTCAGGTCTATTTTTTAATTAAAATAATGAAAATATTCAGTTCCATTTTTAATTAAAATAATGAAAATATTCAGGTTCATCTTAAATAAAAATAATTAAAATATTCAGCTCCTTTTAAAATTAAAATAATGAAAATATTCAGATCCATTTTTAAATTAAAATAATGAAAATATTCAGGTTCATTTTAAATAAAAATAATGAAAATATTCAGGTCCTTTTTTTAATTAAAATAATAAACGTATTCAGGTCCTTTTTAAAAATTAAAATAATGAAAATATTCAGCACCATTTTTTAAATTAAAATAATGAAAATATTCAGGTCCATTTTTAATTAAAATAATTAACACACCCCAGCCCTGCTGCCCTCGCAGTGGCTTTGAGCTCCGGTTGGTGTCACTGGGAATTCTTTCTCTTTGTCACTCTGAGCTTTCCTTGGGATCATCAGGGAGAAATTGGAAATTTTGGGGTTATTTTGGGGAAAAATAAACTCATAAAGGTGTTGAGAAGAATTTTAGTGACTTTTAAAAACTCCTCTCCCATTTTTCTGTGGAATTTTTTCCCTGTTTGAGACAAGGATTGAATCACCACAAAATCCCACAAAAACCAGGCTGGAGGAAGTTTATTTTCGGAGTTGTTTTTGTCCCCTGCTTGTGCAAAGGTTGTCACCTGAGAGTCACCAGCCTGGTCAGCTGAGAGTCACCTGGGGCGTGGTGACAACCTGGGAATGGCTCCAGGACAGGTGACATCCTCGGGAATGGCTTGGGGACAGGTGACACCCTGGGGAATGGCCTGGGGACAAGTGACATCCTTGGGATCAGCCTGGGGACAAGTGACATCCTCGGGAATGGCTCCAGGACAGGTGACATCCTTGGGATCAGCCTGGGGACAGGTGACAACCTCGAGATCAGCTTGGGGACAGGTGACAACCTGGGGATCAGCCTGGGGACAAGTGACATCTTTGGGAATTGCTCCAGGACAGGTGACAACCTGGGGAATGGCTTGGGGACAAGTGACAACCTTGGGATCAGCCTGGGGACAGGTGACATCCTCGGGAATCGCTCCGGGACAGGTGACAACCTGGGAATGGCTCCAGGACAGGTGACAACCTCGGGATCAGCCTGGGGACAAGTGACAACCTTGGGATCAGCCTGGGGACAGGTGACATCCTCGGGAATCGCTCCGGGACAGGTGACAACCTGGGGAATGGCTTGGGGACAAGTGACATCCTTGGGATCAGCCTGGGGACAAGTGACATCCTCGGGAATTGCCCCAGGGACAGGTGACATCCTCGGGAATGGCTCCAGGACAGGTGATGTCCTTGGGATCAGCCTGGGGACAGGTGACATCTTTGGGAATTGCTCCAGGACAGGTGACAACCTGGGAATTGCTCCACGGACAGGTGACATCCTCGGGAATGGCTCCAGGACAGGTGACAACCTGGGAATTGCCCTGGGGACAAGTGACATCCTCGGGAATGGCTCGGGGACAAGTGACAATCTCGGGAATCGCTCCAGGGACAGGTGACAACCTGGGAATTGCTCCAGGGACAGGTGGCAGGTGACATCCTCGGGATCAGCCTGGGGACAAGTGACAACCTCGGGAATTGCTCCAGGACAGGTGACAACCTGGGAATTGCCCCAGGGACAGGTGACACCCTCGGGGACAGGTGACACCCTGGGAATCCCCTCCAGGGACAGGTGACACCCTCGGGATCAGCCTGGGGACACCCAGAGGTGACAAAAAATTCAACTTCCTCCTTCCCAGCCCCAGGTGGGATTTTCCAATCTTTATCTCCAATCTTTATCTCAGGTGGATTAAAAAAATCAGGAATTAAATTAAAATCAGGAATTGAATTAAAATCAGGAATTAAATTAAAATCAGGAATTAAATTAAAATCGGGAATTAAATTAAAATCAGGAATTAAATTAAAATCAGCAATTCCGTTTTGGAAATCATTAAAATTCTGCTCAACGCATTTATGGGTTTATTTTTACCCAAAAAACCCCAAAAATTCCAATTTCTTCCCGATGATCCCAAGGAGAACTGAGAGGAATTCAATCCTTATCTCATACAGGATGAAAAAAATCCTGTTGAAAACAGGAGAGGAATTTTTAAAAAAGATTAAAATTCTGCTCAACACCTTTATGGGTTTATTTTTACCCAAAATAACCCCAAAAATTCCAATTTCTTCCCTGATGATCCCAAGGAGAGTTGAGAAGAATTCAATTCTTATCTCATACAGAGGAAGGAAAATCCACAGAAAAACAGGAGAGGAATTTTTAAAAATCATTAAAATTCTCCTCAACACCTTTCTGGGTTTATTTTTACCCAAAATAACCCCAAAAAGACAATTTTTCCCTGATGGTCCCAAGGAAAGCTGAGAAGATTCAATCCTAATCTCACACAGGGTTAAAAAAATCCTTAGAAAAACAGGAAAGGAATTTTTAAAAATCATTAAAATTCTCCTCAACACCTTTCTGGGTTTATTTTTACCCAAAATAACCCCAAAAAGGACAATTTTCCCCTGACGATTCCAAGGAAAGCTGAGAAGAATTCAATCCTAATCCCACAGAGTAAAGAAAAATCCTGTTAAAAACAGGAAAGGAATTTTTAAAAGTCACTAAAATTCTGCTCAATGCCTTTATGGGGTTTATTTTTACCAAAATAACCCCAAAAATTCCAATTTCTTCCCGATGATCCCAAGCAGAGCTCAGAGGAATTCAATCCTAAACTCACACAGAGTAAAGAAAAATCCACAAAAAAACAGGAGAGGAATTCGATTGAAATAAAATAGGAATTTATGGGAAACAATTCCAGGATCACCAAATCCAATCTCTGCCCAATCCCAGAAAAAATCCCAGAAATTCCCTGGAAAACTCCAACCATGGAAAACTCCAAACTCTTCCGAGGATTTTCCCTTTTCCAGGAGAAAATTCCCAAAAAACTGAGGAAAATCCTAATTCCAACCTCAGGAATTTCCCATTAATTCCCATTTTTCCAGGAGAAAATTCCCAAAAAATTGAGGAAAATCCTAATTCCAACCTGAAGAATTAATTTCCCATTAATTCCCATTTTTCCAGGAGAAAATTCCCAGAAAAATTGAGGAAAATCCTAATTCCCACCTGAGGAATTTCCCATTAATTCCCCAATTTCTCCAGAATGAGATTTCCAGAAAATTGAGGAAAATCCTAATTCCAACCTCAGGAATTTCCCAGGAATTCCCATTTTTCTCCAGGAGAAAATTCCCAAAAAACTGAGGAAAATCCTAATTCCAATCCGATTAATTTCCCATTAATTCCCATTTTTCCAGGAGGAGATTCCCAGAAAATTGAGGAAAATCCTAATTCCCACCTGAGGAATTTCCCATTAATTCCCCAATTTCTCCAGGAGAAAATTCCCAAAAATTGAGGAAAATCCTAATTCCCACCTGAGGAATTTCCCATTAATTCCCCAATTTCTCCAGGAGAAAATTCCCAAAAATTGAGGAAAATCCTAATTCCCACCTGAGGAATTTCCCATTAATTCCCATTTTTCTCCAGGAGAAAATTCCCAGAAAAATTGAGGAAAATCCTAATTCCAACCTGAGGAATTTCCCATTAATTCCCATTTTTCTCCAGGAGAAAATTCCCAAAAAACTGAGGAAAATCCTAATTCCCACCTAAGGAATTTCCCAGGAATTCCCATTTTTCCAGGAGAAAATTCCCAAAAAATTGAGGAAAACCCTAATTCCAACCTGACGAATTCCCATTAATTCCCCAAATTCTCCAGGAGAAAATTCCCAAAAAATTGAGGAAAATCCTAATTCCAACCTGACGAATTCCCCAATTTCTCCAAGAGAAAATTCCCAAAAAAATGAGGAAAATCCTAATTCCCACCTGATTAATTTCCCATTAATTCCCATTTTTTCAGGAGGAAATTTCCCATCTCCCTCTGGGTTCTCCATTCCCTTTTCCCGCTGGAAAATTCCCAGGAAAATCCCAAATTTTCCCAATTTTCGTGTCCCTTTTCCCTGGGAATGTCCCCAACCAGCAGAGAGCAGCATTTCCCCTCCCTGGGAATGAATTCCTGCCGATGGAAAAATCATTTGGATTTGATTTTTTTCTCTGGGAAAAGTTGGAATTTTGGGGTTTGGCTCAGCTTGGTTTTCCTGAAGGATTCTCATTGCATGGGGATTGGGGAAAAGTGGGGAAATTTGGGGAAATTGGGAAAATTGGGGGAAATTGGGGAAAATTGGGGAAAATTGGGGAAAATATTGGGGAAAATATTGGGGAAAATATTGGGGAAAATAATTGGGGAAAATAATTGGGGAAAATAATTGGGGAAAATAATTGGGGAAAAATTGGAAAAAAAATGGGGGAAAAATTGGGGAAAAATTGGAAAAAAATGGGGGAAAAATTGGGGGAAAAATTGGGGGAAAATTGGGGGAAAATTGGGGAAAAATTGGGGAAAAATTGGGGAAAAATTGGGGAAAAATTGGGGAAAAATTGGGGAAAAATTGGGGAAAAATTGGGGAAAATTGGAGAAAACTGGGGAAAACTGGGAGAAATTGGATGAAATTGGGAGAAATTGGGAGAAATTGGGAGAAATAATTGGGAGAAATTGGGAAAAATAATTGTGGAAAATTGTGGAAAATTGTGGAAAAATTATAGGGAAAAATTGGGGAAATTGGGGAAAATTGGGAAAAATAATTGGGAAAAATAATTGGGAAAAATAATTGGGAAAAATAATTGGGAAAAATAATTGGGAAAAATTGGGGAAAAATTGGGGAAAAATTGGGGAAAATGTGGGGAAAATAATTGGGATAATTGGGAGAAATTGGGGAAAATAATTGGGAAAAATTGGGGAAAATTGGGGAAAATTATTGGGAGAAATTGGGAGAAATTGGGGAAAATTGGGAAAAATAATTGGGAAAAATAATTGGGAAAAATAATTGGGAAAAATAATTGGGAAAAATTGTGGAAAATTCAGAAATATTATAGGGAAAAATTGGGAAAAATTGGGGAAAATTGGGGAAAATTGGGGAAAATAATTGGGAAAAATAATTGGGAAAAATAATTGGGAAAAATTTGGAATATTGGTGAAAAACTGGGGAAAATTGGGAAAAAATTGGGGAAAAATTGGGGAAAAATTGGGGAAAACTGGGAAAAATAAATGGTGAAAAATTGTGAAAAATTGGGGAAAATAATTGTGAAAAATTGCGAAAAATTGCGAAAAATTGGGGAAAATTGGGGAAAAATGGGGAAAAATGGGGAAAAATGGGGAAAAATGGGGAAAATTGGGGAAAAATTGGGAATGTTGAGCCTCTGGAGAGCCCAGAGGGAGCTGGAGAGGGAATTTTCCTGAGGATTTGGGAAAACAGGAGGCAGGGAATGGGGTCAGGGGGCCAGAGGGGGATTGGGGTTGGATTTTGGGATCAATCCTGCCCTGGGAGGGTGGGGAGCTCCTGGCTCAGGGAATTCCATGGATTTTCCATCCCTGGGAATGTCCAAAGCCAGGCTGGGATGGTGAGAATGTCAACATCTTCAAGGATCTTTAAGGTTCTTCCATCCCAAACCATTCCAGGATTTTCTCTCCTGGTTTAATGGGATTTTTGGGATAAATCCCAGATCCTTTTCCAGGTAATTCCATGGATTTTCCATCCCTGGGAGTGTCCCAGGCCAGGCTGGAGCCACCTGGGATGGTGGGAATGTTCCTGAACATGGAATTTTAAAGATCTTTAAGGTTCTTCCATCCCAAATCATTCCAGGATTTCCCCTCCTGGTTTAATGAGTTTTTTGGGATAAATCCTGGATCCTTGCCCAGGTTTTTCCATGGATTTTCCATCCCTGGGAATGTCCAAAGCCAGGTTGGAACCACCTGGGATGGTGGGAATGTCCCTGAACGTGGAATTTTAAAGATCTTTAAGGTTCCTTTCCATCCCAAACCATCCCAGGATTCCATAATTCCTGTTTTTTGGGGTTTTTTTGGGTTTTTTGGGGTTTTTTCCCCTCTGCCATGCAGCTCCTGAGCTTCCCAGGATCCAGACAATTCCTATAAAATTCCCATAAATTCCCATCCCTGGAGGAGTTTCTCAGCTCCCAGGGCTGAGTCAGGAACTCCCCATAAATGTCCCAAAATCCATCCCAAAGCTCGTTCTGTGTTTTAAATCCCATTTTTGGGTTTCCCAGCCTGTTCCTGAGTCCTGCTGGGCTGAGCCTTGAAATCCTCCGAATTCCCAACCGAAATTTATCCCAAATTTCTCCTCTGCTCCCTAAAAACCTCCTAATTTCCAACCTAAATTTATCCCAAATTTCTTCCCTAAAAACCTCCTAATTCCCAACCTAAATTTACCCCAAATTTCTTCTCTTCTCTTCTTGAAAAACTCCTCCTAATTCCCAACCTAAATTTTATTCCTAATTTCTTCCCTAAAAACCTCCTAATTCCCAATCTAAATTTATCCTTAATTTCTCCTCTGCTCCCTAAAAACCTCCTAATTCCCAACCTAAATTTATCCCCAAATTTCTTCTCTTCTCCCTGAAAAACTCCTCCTAATTCCCAACCTAAACTTTATTCCCAATTTCTTCCCTAAAAACCTCCTAATTCCCAACCTAAATTTATCCCTAATTTCTTCTCTTCTTGAAAAACTCCTGCTAATTCCCAAACTAAATTTATCCTTAATTTCTTCTCTAAATTTATCCCCAATTTCTTCCCTAAAAACCTCCTGCTAATTCCAGGCCTAAATTTATCCCAAATCTCTTCTCCTTGAAAAACTCCTCCTAATTCCCAACCTAAATTTATCCCAAATTTCTCCTCTGCTCCCTAAAAACCTCCTAATTCCCAACCTAAATTTATCCCTAATTTCTCCACTGCTCCCTAAAAACCTTTGCTAATTCCCAACCTAATTTGATCCCTAATTTCTTCTCTTCTCCTTGAAATCCTCCTAATTCCCAACCTAAATTTATCCTTAATTTCTTCTCTTCTCCTTGGAAAACTCCTCTGAATTCCCAACCTAATTTTATTCCCAATTTCTCCTCTGCTCCCTGAAAACCTAATTCCCAAACTAAATTTGATCCCCAATTTCTTCTCTTCTCCTTGAAAACCTCCTGCTAATTCCCAACCTAAATTTATCCCCAATTTCTTCTCTAAATTTATCCCAAATTTCTCCACTGCTCCCTCAAAACCTCTTAATTCCCAACCTAAATTTATCCTTCATTTCTCCTCTGCTCCCTAAAAACTTTTGCTAATTCCCAATCTAATTTGATCCCTAATTTCTTCTCTTCTCTTTGAAATCTAATTCCCAACCTAAATTTATCCCTAATTTCTTCTCTAAATTTATCCCAAATTTCTTCCCTAAAAACCTCCTGCTAATTCCAGGCTTAAATTTATCCCAAACTTCTCCACTGCTCCCTAAAAACCTCCTAATTCCCAAACTAAATTTATCCCAAATTAATTTCTTCTCTAAATTTATCCCCAATTTCTTCTCCTTGAAAAACTCCTAATTCCAGCCCTAAATTTATCCCAAATTTCTCCTCTGCTCCCTAAAAACCTCCTAATTCCCAACCTAAATTTATCCCAAATTAATTTCTTCTCTAAATTTATCCCAAATTTCTTCCCTAAAAACCTCCCAATTCCCAACCTAAATTTATTCCTGATTTCTTCCCTAAAAACCTTCTTACTCCCAACCTAAATTTATCCTTAATTTCTCCTCTGCTCCCGAAAAACCTCTTAATTCCCAACCTAAATTTATCCTTAATTTCTCCTCTGCTCCCTAAAAACCTCCTGGTAATTCCCAACCTAATTTTATCCCAAATTTCTCCTCTGCTTCCTAAAAACCTCCTAATTCCCAAACTAAATTTATCCCAAATTAATTTCTTCTCTAAATTTATCCCAAATTTCTTCCCTCAAAACCTCCTAATTCCAGCCCTAAATTTATCCCTAATTTCTCCTCTGCTCCCTAAAAACCTCTTAATTCCCAACCTAAATTTATCCTTAATTTCTCCTCTGCTCCCTAAAAACCTTTCCTAATTCCCAACCTAATTTTATTCCCAATTTCCCCACCAGTCCCTAAAAACCTCCCAATTCCCAACCTCATTTTCTCCCCAATTTTCTCCCCAATTTTCTCCCCAATTCCCGCTCGGGGCCACCATAGCCTCACCCCAACCCCACAACCCCTCCAGCTCCATCCCAACCTTCAAAGCGCCGAAACCCCAATTGCTGCTGAGCAGCAAAGAGCTAATTTCGTTAGCTAATTACAGCAACGGCAGTTAATTAAAGCCATCAAACCCTTTTTGGGGTGAAGCAAGAGGGATTTGGGGTTTGGGGTTTGGTTCCCATGGAGATCCCACGGGGAGGTTTTGCCCCAAGAGCTGCTAAATGGGGAATTTGCTGCTGAGTGGAGCAACGGGGAGGTGAGGTTTGGTCTCGTTAGCAGTTTTTAATTACAAACGGGATTGTGATTAACAAACTGCCCTGGCTGCTCCGTTCCATGGGATTGTGGGATGGTTTGGGATTATGGAAAGGTTTGGGATCAATCATGGGATGGTTTGGGATCATGGAATGGTTTGGGATCATGGAATGTTTGGGATCAATCATGGAATGGTTTGGGATCATGGAATGATTTGGGATTAATCTTGGAATGGTTTGGGATCACAAGATGGGTTGGGATCATGGAATGATTTGGGATCATGGAATAGTTTGGGATCGATCATGGGATGGTTTGGGATCATGGAATGGTTTGGGATCAGTCATGGAATGGTTTGGGATCAATCATGGAATGTTTGGGATCAATTGTGGAATTATTTGGGATCATGGGATGGTTTGGGATCAGGGGATGGTTTGGGATCAATCATGGAATGGTTTGGGATTAATCATGGAATGTTTGGGACCATGGAAAGGTTTGGGATGGAAAGGAACCTTAAAGATCCTTAAAATTCCATGTTCAGGGACATTCCCACCATCCCAGGTGCTCCAGCCTGGCTTTGGACATTTCCAGGGATGGAAAATCCATGGAATTCCCTGAGCCAGGAGCTCCCCACCCTCCCAGGGCAGGATTGATCCCAAAATCCAACCCCAATCCCCCTCTGGCCCCCTGACCCCATTCCCTGCCTCCTGTTTTCCCAAATCCTCAGGAAAATTCCCTCTCCAGCTTCCCTGCAGATCCCAGGAGAAGCTCTGGAGTCTCCAGAGGCTCAGCATTCCCAATTTTTCCCAATTTTTTCCAATTTTTCACAATTATTTTTCACAATTTTTCACAGTTTTTCACAATTATTTTCCCAGTTTTTCCCAGTTTTTCCCAATTTTTCCCATTTTTCCAAATTTTCCCCCAATTTTCCCCAATTTTTTCCCAATTTTTCCCAATTTTTCCCAATTTTCCCCAATTTTTCACCATTTCTTTTTCCAATTTTCCCCAATTTTCCCCAATTTTTTCCCAATCTTCCCCAATTTTTCCCAATTTTTCCAATTATTTTTCCCCATCATTTTTCCCAATTTTCCCCAATTTTTCCCAATTATTTTTCCCAATTTTTCTTCCCAATTTATTGAAGAAAATCCTAATTCCAACCCGAGGAATTCCCCAGGAATTCCCGTTTTTCTCCAGGATGAGATTTCCCAGCTCCCTCTGGGTTCTCCATCCCCTTTTCCCGCTGGAAAATTCAAATCCTCAGGAAAATTCCCTCTCCAGCTTCCCTGGAAATCCCGGGAGAAGCTCTGGAATCTCCACAGGGCTGGATTTGGGATCTTTCCCAATATTCGGGATCTTTCCCAATATTCGGGGAAATTCCCAACATTTGGGGAAATTCCCAACATCCCAAACCTCCCAGAAAAAAGAAAAAAAGAAAATTTGGACACAACCCTTGGATTCCTGAGATCATCCCAGTTTTTTTTTGGGGACATTAATTTTTTGGGGGACATTTGGGGAAATTCCCAACATTCGGGGAAATTCCCAACATCCCAAACCTCCCAGAAACAAAACAAATACGAAAATTTGGACAAAACCCTTGGATCCCTGAGATCATCCCAATTTTTTGGGGGGACATTAACTGGGGACATTAATTGGGGACATTAACTGGGGACATTAACTGGGGACATTAATTGGGGACATTAACTGGGGGACATTAACTGGGGACATTAATTGGGGACATTAATTGGGGACATTAACTGGGGACATTAATTGGGGACATTAATTGGGGACATTAACTGGGGACATTAACTGGGGACATTAATTGGGGACATTAATTGGGGACATTAATTGGGGTTTGGGGACATTAATTGGGGACATTAATTGGGGACATTAACTGGGGACATTAATTGGGGACATTAATTGGGGTTTTGGGGACATTAATTGGGGACATTAACTGGGGACATTAATTGGGGACATTAATTGGGGACATTAACTGGGGACATTAATTGGGGACATTAATTGGGGACATTAATTGGGGACATTAATTGGGGACATTAACTGGGGACATTAATTGGGGACATTAATTGGGGACATTAACTGGGGACATTAATTGGGGACATTAATTGGGGACATTAATTGGGGACATTAATTGGGGACATTAACTGGGGACATTAACTGGGGACATTAATTGGGGACATTAACTGGGGGACATTAATTGGGGACATTAACTGGGGACATTAACTGGGGACATTAATTGGGGACATTAATTGGGGGACATGAATTGGGGACATTAACTGGGGACATTAATTGGGGACATTAATTGGGGACATTAACTGGGGACATTAACTGGGGACATTAATTGGGGACATTAATTAGGGACATTAACTGGGGACATTAACTGGGGACATTAACTGGGGACATTAATTAGGGACATTAATTGGGGACATTAATTGGGGACATTAATTGAGGACATTAACTGGGGGACATTAACTGGGGACATTAATTGGGGACATTAATTGAGGACATTCACTGGGGACATTAATTGGGGGACATTAATTGGGGACATTAACTGGGGACATTAACTGGGGACATTAATTGGGGACATTAATTGGGGACATTAACTGGGGACATTAATCGGGGACATTAACTGGGGACATTAATTGGGGACATTAATTGGGGACATTAACTGGGGACACTAATTGGGGACACTAATTAATTCCCACCCAGCGCCACCAGCAGGGAGAATCCCAAATCCCCAAAACCCCTCGAGAAACTTGCAGGGATTTCTGGGCAAAACCCCAAAAGGAGCAGCCGTGACCCCAAAGCGATACTGGGCGACGCTGCTGCTGCTAATTAACTCTCCGGCAGTGCTAATTAACTCACCCGGCAGCGCTAATTAACTCGTCCAGCCGGTGCTCGTTAAGCTTTTGTCTCGGGCGGTGAGTTCATCGCCCGATGATGAGGTTTGGGGTGGGATTTGGGATTTGGGATGGGTGGGGATGGAATCCTCGGGCGAGGCTGGACTGGTTTGGCTGCTCCTGAGTCACGGCAGGGCTGAGAGCCAGCGGGGGGAAAGTTCCTGCCAGGAGATCCCGAAATTTCTGGGGTTGAAAGGCTGGGAGGATCCTTGGAGGACCAAAAAAATCTGATCCCAAAATCCTGGGGAAAAAAGTTCCCATAGATTCTTCCCTCTCTGCACAAATATCCCAAATCCTGGGGGGAAAAGTCTGGGAGAATCCTTGGGAGAATCCTTGGAGTCCCAAAAAATCTGATCCCAAAATACTGCGGGAAAAATTCTGGAAGAATCCTTGGAGTCCTGAATGAGAGTTCCTCACTTCCCAAAAAAATGTCATTACTGCACAAAGATCCCAAATCCAGTGGAGATAAAGTTCCTGGGAGGAGATCCCAAAATTTTGGGGTTAAAAGGCTGGGAGAATTCTTGGAGGACCAAAAAAATCTGATCCCAAAATTCTGGGGGGAAAAGTTCCCGCAAATCCTTCTGTCTGTGCAAAAATGTCCCAAATCCTGGGGGGAAAAGTTCCTGTAAAAAGATCCCAAATTTTGGGGTTAAAATTCTGGGAGAATCTTTGGGAGAATCCATGGAGTCCCAAAAAATCTGATCCTAAAATCCTGGGGGAAAGTTCCTGCAGATCCTTCTCTCTGTGCAAAAAAAATATCCCAAATCCAGCAGGGTTAAAGTTCCTGAGAGAAGATCCCAAAATTCTGGGGTTAAAAGTCTGGGAGAATCCTTGGAGGACCAAAAAAATCTGATCCCAAAATTTCTGGGGTTAAAAGGCTGGGAGGATCCTTGGGAGAATCCTTGGAGGACCAAAAAAATCTGATCCCAAAATTTCTGGGGTTAAAAGGCTGGGAGAATCCATGGAGTCCTAAAAAAATCTGATCCCAAAATACTGGGGGAAAAGTTCCCACAGATCCTTCTCTCTGTGCAAAAATGTCCCAAATCCTGGGGGGAAAAGTTCCTGCAAAAAGATCCCAAATCCTGAGGGGAAAAAGTCTGGGAGAATTTATGGAGTCCCCAAAAAATCTGATCCCAAAATATTGGGGGAAAAAGTTCCCTCTGTGCACAAATATCCCAAATCCTGGGGGAAAAAGTTCCTGCAAAAAGATCCCAAAATTCTGGGTTTAAAAGGCTGGGAGAATCCTTGGAGGACCAAAAAAATCTGATCCCAAAATCCTGGGGGAAAAGTTCCTGCAAAAAGATCCCAAATTTTGGGGTTAAAAGTCTGGGAGAATCCTTGGAGTCCTAAAAAAATCTGATCCCAAAATATTGGGGGAAAAGTTCCCACAGATCCTTCTCTCTGTGCAGAAAAGTCCCAAATTCTGGGGGTTAAAAGTCTGGGAGAATCCATGGAGTCCCAAAAAAATTTAATCCCAAAATACTGGGGGATAAAGTTCCCTCTGTGCACAAAAATCCCAAATCCTGGGGGGAAAAGTTCCTGTAAAAAGATCCCAAATTTTGGGGTTAAAAGTCTGGGAGAATCCTTGGAGTCCTAAAAAAATCTGATCCCAAAATTCTGGGGTTAAAAGGCTGGGAGAATCCTTGGGAGGATCCTTGGAGTCCTAAAAAAATTTGATCCCAAAATCCTGGGGAAAAAAGTTCCCGCAGATCCTTCTCTCTGTGCACAAAAATCCCAAATCCTGGGGGAAAAGTTCCTGTAAAAAGATCCCAAAATTTTGGGGTTAAAAGGCTGGGAGAATCCTTGGGAGAATCCTTGGAGGACCAAAAAAATCTGATCCCAAAATAGCGGGGGAAAAGTTCCCTCTGTGCACAAAAATCCCAAATCCTGGGGGGAAAAGTTCCTGCAAAAAGATCCCAAATTTTGAGGTTAAAAGTCTGGGATAATCCATGGGAGAATCCATGGAGTTCCAAAAAATCTGATCCTAAAATCCTGGGGGGAATTTCCTGCAGATCCTTCTCTCTGTGCAAAAAAGTTCCTAAATCCAGCAGGGTTAAAGTTCCTGGGAGGAGATCCCAAATTTTGGGGTTAAAAGTCTGGGAAAATCCATGGAATCCCAAAAAAATTTAATCCCAAAATACTGGGGGATAAAGTTCCCTCTGTGCACAAAAATCCCAAAATTTTGGGGTTAAAATTCTGGGAGAATCCTTGGGAGAATCCATGGAATCCCAAAAAAAAATCTGATCCCAAAATACTGGAGGGAAAAGTTCCCTCTGTGCACAAAAATCCCAAATCCTGGGGGAAAAGTTCCTGCAAAAAGATCCCAAAATTTTGGGGTTAAAAGTCTGGGGGAATCCTTGGGAGAATCCATGGAGTCCCAAAAAAATCTGATCCCAAAATATTGGGGGAAAAAGTTCCCACAGATCCTTCTCTCTGTGCACAAAAATCCCAAATCCTGGGGGGAAAAGTTCCTGCAAAAAGATCCCAAATCCTGAGGGGAAAAAGGCTGGGAGAATCCATGGAGTCCTAAAAAAATTTAATCCCAAAATACTGGGGGATAAAGTTCCCTCTGTGCACAAAAATCCCAAATCCTGGGGGTTAAAAGTCTGGGAGAATCCTTGGGAGAATCCTTGGAGTCCTAAAAAAATTTGATCCCAAAATAGTGGGGGAAAAGTTCCCACAGATCCTTCTCTCTGTGCAAAAAAGGTCCTAAATCCAGCAGGGATAAAGTTCCTGGGAGGAGATCCCAAAATTTCTGGGGTTAAAAGGCTGGGAGAATCCTTGGGAGGATCCGTGGAGTCCTACAAAAATCTGATCCCAAAATCCTGGGGGAAAAAGTTCCCTCTGTGCACAAATATCCTAAATTCTGGGGGGAAAAAGTCTGGGAGAATCCATGGAGGACCAAAAAAATCTGATCCCAAAATACTGGGGGAAAAGTTCCCTCTGTGCACAAAAATCCCAAATCCTGGGGGAAAAGTTCCTGCAAAAAGATCCCAAAATTTTGGGGTTAAAAGTCTGGGAGAATCCTTGGAGGACCAAAAAAATTTGATCCCAAAATATTGGGGGAAAAAGTTCCCTCTGTGCACAAAAATCCCAAATCCTGGGGGGAGAAGTTCCTGCAAAAAGATCCCAAAATTTTGGGGTTAAAATTCTGGGAGAATCCATGGGAGAATCCATAGAATCCCAAAAAAAATCTGCTTGCTGAAAAAAAATCCCAAATTCTGGGTGGGGGAGGAAGAACTCTGGGAGGATCTTTTAAATTTTTAAATAAATCTGAGATTTATCCCACTGGAACTGGAATTTGGGAATTCCGGAAAATAATTTCAAAAAGTGCAAAAATTTCAACCCGGATGGGAAATAAAGGGAATTTTGTTTGATTATTTAATGTGTGCAGAGCATTGAGGATTATTCCAAATATTAAAAAAAATAAAATTATATTAAAAAAAATAATTTACGGAGTGGAAAAGACTTGAATTCACCTCCAGGGATTTTTAACAAAATCCAAAATCCATAATTTTCCTGCTGTTGAATTCTGGAACATTCCCAGACTTTATCCAAACCACTTTAAACCCAGAAATTCAGGAATATCCCTAATTTTTTGCTGATTTTTCTGCTCAGTGACCTCTGGAACATTCCCAGATTTTATCCAAACCACTTTAAACCCAGAAATTCAGGAATATCCATATTTTTTTGCTGATTTTTCTGCTTGGTGACCTCTGGAACATTCCCAGACTTTATCCAGGGCAATTTAAGGTCAGAAATTCAGGAATATCCATAATTTTGTGCTGATTTTCCAATTTAAACCCAGAAATTCATGAATATCCCTAATTTTTTGCTGATTTTTCTGCTCAGTGACCTCTGGAACATTCCCAGACCAAATCCAGGGCAATTTAAGGTCAGAAATTCAGGAAAATCCATAATTTTTTGCTGATTTTTCTGCTCGGAACATTCCCAGACTTTATCCAAACCAATTCAAACTCAGAAATTCAGGAATATCCATAATTTTTTTGCCGATTTTTCTTCTCGATGACCTCTGGAACATTCCCAGACCGAATCCAGGGCAATTTAAGGTCAGAAATTCAGGAAAATCCATAATTGTCTCGAATTCTTGGATGTCGCAAGCTCGGGGTTTGAGTTTGGCAGCGAAATGTTCCCGAAATCTTTGGGAATATTGCAGAAATCCTCGGGAATGTTGCAGAAATCCTCGGGAATGTTGCAGAAATCCTCGGGAATGTTGCAGAAATCCTCGGGAATGTTGCCGAAATCGCGATGTCCCAAGAGTCTGGTGGCTCCAGGGATGGAGAATTCCCTCAGGAATGTTGCAGAAATTCGGGTGGAAGGTTGGAGGTGATGAAATTTTATGTCTGAACTCTGAATTTGGGAGCTCTGGAGGGAAATCGGGGTGGGAAAATTGGGGAAAAGGGAAATTTGGGATGGGAAAATTGGGGAAAAGGGAAATTCGGGATGGGAAAATTGGGGAAAAGGGAAATTCGGGATGGGAAAATTGGGGAAAAGGGAAATTCGGGGTTGGAAAATTGGGGAAAAGGGAAATTTGGGATGAGAAAATTGGGGAAAAGGGAAATTCGGGGTTGGAAAATTGGGGAAAAGGGAAATTTGGGATGAGAAAATTGGGGAAAAGGGAAATTCGGGGTTGGAAAATTGGGGAAAAGGGAAATTCGGGGTTGGAAAATTGGGGAAAAGGGAAATTTGGGGTTGGAAATTGGGGAAAAGGGAAATTCGGGATGAGAAAATTGGGGAAAAGGGAAATTCAGGATGGGAAAATTGGGGAAAAGGGAAATTCGGGATTGGAAAATTGGGGAAAAGGGAAATTCGGGGTTGGAAAATTGGGGAAAAGGGAAATTCGGGATTGGAAAATTGGGGAAAAGGGAAATTCGGGGTTGGAAAATTGGGGAAAAGGGAAATTCGGGGTTGGAAAATTGGGGAAAAGGGAAATTCGGGATTGGAAAATTGGGGAAAAGGGAAATTCGGGGTTGGAAAATTGGGGAAAAGGGAAATTCGGGATTGGAAAATTGGGGAAAAGGGAAATTCGGGGTTGGAAAATTGGGGAAAAGGGAAATTCGGGATGGGAAAAGGGAAATTCGGGATGGGAAAATTGGGGAAAAGGGAAATTCGGGATGGGAAAATTGGGGAAAAGGGAAATTCGGGATGGGAAAATTGGGGAAAAGGGAAATTTGGGGTTGGAAAATGGTGGAGGGATGGGATTGGGGAGTTGTGGGGAATTGGAGATTGGGGAAATTGTGGGATTAGGGAATTGTGGAACAATAGAGAATAAGAATCAGAGAGAATCAGAAAATTGTGGAATCAGAAATGATGAAATCATGGAATTA
Organism: Lichenostomus cassidix; assembly: GCF_008360975.1. NCBI lineage: Eukaryota > Metazoa > Chordata > Aves > Passeriformes > Meliphagidae > Lichenostomus > Lichenostomus cassidix. The sequence continues at coordinate 2,829,608 of NC_139505.1, forward strand.
GAGAATCATGGAATTATAAAATAAAATAATGGAATCAGAGAATGGTGGAATCATAGGGAATCAGAAATTCAGAAAATGGTGGAATTATAAAATTATGGGATAATAGAGAATCATGAAATCATAAAATGATGAAATTATAGAATAAGAGAATCAGAGAGAATCAGAAAATCAGAAAATCATGGAATTATAAAATAATGGGATAAGAGAGAATCATGGAATCATAAAATGATGGAATGATAGAATAAGAGAATCAGAGAATCAGAAAATTGTGGAAACAGAAATTATGAAATAATGGAATTAGAGAACCATGGAATTATAAAATAATGGAATAAAGGAGAATCATGAAATCATAAAATAATGGAATCAGAGAATCGTGGAATCATAGGGAATCAGAAATTCAGAAAATCGTGGAATTATAAAATAATGGGATAACAGAGAATCATGAAATCATAAAATGATGGAATGATAGAATAAGAGAATCAAATTCAGAAAATGGTGGAATCATAAAATAATGGGATCATGAGAATCATGAAATCATAAAATGATGGAATGATAGAATAAGAGAATCAGAAAATTGTGGAATCAGAAATTATGAAATCATGGAATTAGAGAACCATGGAATTATAAAATAATGGAATAATGGAGAATCATGAAATCATAAAATGATGGAATAAGAGAATCACGGAATCATAGGGAATCAGAAATTCAGAAAATCGTGGAATTATAAAATAATGGGATAACAGAGAATCACGAAAGCATAAAATGATGGAATGATAGAATAAGAGAATCAAATTCAGAAAATGGTGGAATTATAAAATAATGGAATAATGGAGAATCATGAAATCATAAAATGATGGAATAAGAGAATCAGAAATTCAGAAAATCATGGAATCATAAAATTACGGAATAATAGAGAATCGTGAAATCATAAAATGATGAAATGATAGAATAAGAGAATCAGAAATTCAGAAAATTGTGGAATCATAAAATCACGGAATGATAGAATAAGAGAATCATGGAATCAAAAAATCATGGAATTATAGAATCACGGAATCCTGAAATGATAAAATAATGAGATCAGGGAATTGAAAAGCCATGGAATAACAGAATCAGAGAATCAGAAAATCCCGGAATTTTGGAATAGCAGAATCCCAAAATCAGAATAATAACCAGAATAATAAAATCCCAAGAAAAGCAGAGAATCCTGGAAAGGTTTGGCTTCGGAAAGAACCTCCAGGAACTGGAATTCCCTGTGGGAAAGAGAATTCCAGACAGAATTCCAGAATTGTTTATCTCGGCTCCAGGAGATCCTGGAAAGCAGCTGAGCAGGTCTGGGAAGATCCCAAATTCCATCCTCAGTTCCCTCCGGAATCTGCCGGCCGGGAAGGGTTTGGGATATTCCCGAAAAATGGGATTGGGAATTCTGGGATTCCTCAGGAGGTTTGGGGTTGGGAATTCTGGGATTTCAGGGAATATTTGGGATCTAAAATCCTGAGATTCTCAGGGAGATTTGCAATTGAGAATTCTGGGATTTTAGGGAATATTTGGGATTCAGAATCCAGAGTTTCTCGGGGAGATTTGGGATTGGGAATTCTAGGATTTTTAGGGAATATTTGGGATTCGGAATCCAGAGATTCTTGGGGAGATTTGGGATTGAGAATTCTGGGATTTCTAGGGAATATTTGCGGTTGAGAATTCTGGGATTTTTAGGGAATATTTGGGATCTAAAATCCTGAGATTCTCTGAGAGTTTTGCAATTGAGAATTCTGGGATTTTAGGGAATATTTGGGATTGACAATTCTGGGATTTTTGGGATTCTGTTCGGCTCCAGCCTTTCCGGAATGCCTGGATTTGGGATTTTTAGGGAATTCTTGGAAAGAGCAGGAATTGTGAGCAGCAGGGAAACCTGGAAATCAAAAATGAGCCAATTCCAGAGGGAAACAGCCAGGGAAGAGTGGGAATTGCTTGGAAAAGCGGGAAAATTCCAGGAATTGCTCTGAAAATTTGGAAAATCGAGAATTGCTTGGAAAAGCTGGAAAATCGAGGGAATTGCTTGGAAAAGCTGGAAAATTGCAGAAATTGCTTGGAAAATTTGGAAAATCGTGGGAATTGCTTGGAAAAGAGGGAAAATCATAGGAATTGCTTGGAAAATTTGGAAAATAGTGGGAATTACTTGGAAAAGTGGGAAAATCATGGGAATTGCTTGGAAAAGTGGGAAAATTGTGGGAATTGCTTGGAAAATCATGGGAATTGCTTGGAAAAGCTGGAAAATCGAGAATTGCTTGGAAAAGAGGGAAAATCGCGGGAATTGCTTGGAAAATTTGGAAAATCACGGGAATTGCTTGGAAAAAGTTCAAAAATTGTGGGAATTGCTGGGAAAATCGTGGGAATTGCTTGGAAAAGAGGGAAAATCAAGAATTGCTTGGAAAAGCTAGAAAATCATGGGAATTGCTTGGAAAAGTTGGAAAATCGTGGGAATTGCTGGGAAAATAATGGGAATTGCTTGGAAAATTACGGGGATTGCTTGAAAAAGTTGGAAAATCACGGGAATTGCTTGGAAAAGTGGGAAAATCGCGGGAATTGCTGGGAAAATAATGGGAATTGCTTGGAAAAGAGGGAAAATCGCAGGAATTGCTTGGAAAAGAGGGAAAATCAAGAATTGCTTGGAAAAGCAGGAAAATCCGCGGGAATTGCTTGGAAAAGAGGGAAAATCAAGAATTGCTTGGAAAAGCTGGAAAATCAAGAATTGCTTGGAAAAGTTGGAAAATCGCGGGAATTGCTTGGAAAAAGTTCAAAAATTGCAGGAATTGCTTGGAAAATCACGGGAATTGCTCAGAAAAAGCGGGAAAACCGCGGGAATCGCGGGAGAAAATTCCCGAATTCCCGAGGGATCGCTGCAGGAGGAACTCTCTCCACACCAGCAGCTCCTTCCAGGCTCCGCTGGGGAATTCCGGGAGGTGAGCAGAACCAGCTCGGCCTGTCGGGAGAGGTTTGGGATTTTGGGGATAAGAATTCCGGGAAAACCGCGGGGTTGGGGTTTGGGATGAGCAGAGGTGGCGAAATTCCCGTCCGGTTGGGCCAGAGAGTCTCCAGGTGGGAATTCCGCAGTGTCCTGATGGCTGCAGGAGATTTGGGGTTGGATTTTTGGGATCGGATTTTTGGGATTGGATTTTCGGGGTTGGATTTTTGGGATCGGATTTTTGGGATTGGATTTTCGGGGTTGGATTTTCGGGATTGGATTTTCGGGATTGGATTTTTGGGGTTGAATTTTTGGGATTGGATTTTCGGGATTGGATTTTCGGGATCGGATTTTCGGGATCGGATTTTCGGGATCGGATTTTCGGGATCGGATTTTCGGGATTGGATTTTCGGGATTGGATTTTTGGGATTGGGTTTTCGGGATTGGATTTTCGGGATTGGATTTTTGGGGATTTTTTTTTTTCCACTCCGTAAATTATTTTTTATGTATAATTTATATATATAATTTTAAATAGTTATAATTTTATATATAATTTTATATATAATTTTATATATAATTTTATATATAATTTCATATATATTTTATATATATATTTAGATATCATTTTATATAAATATCATATAATATTTAAAAATATTTGGGATAATCCTTCATGCACGTTAATAATCCTTAACGTTAAATAAAAAATGAAATTCCCTTTATTTCCCATCCGGGTTGAAATTTTTTCCCCTTTTGAAAACCAGAATTCCTGAATTCCCAAATCCCCAAATTGGGATAAATCTCAGATTTTGTTAAAAATCCCTGGAGGTGAATTCAAGTTTTTTCCACTCTGTAAATTTTTTTTTTTTAATATAATTTTTTAAAATATTTGGGATATCCTCAATGCGCTGCACACATTAAATTAATTAAATTAAATAATAAAATAAAATAAAATAAAATAAAATAAAATAAAATAAAATAAAACAAAGTTCCCTTTATTTCCCATCCGGATTGAAATTTTTTTGAAATTCTTTGAAATTCCCTTCCTGGAATTCCCAAATTCCAGTTCCAGTGGGATAAATCTCAGATATTTAAAAATTTTAAAAATCTCAGATATTTAAAAACTAAAAAAAAATTAAAAATCCCTGGAGGTGAATTCAATTCCCGCTGGGAATCGCTGGGAGCTGAAATTCCATGGAAAAAATGAAATTTATCCGCAGAATTCCAGGATTTTCGAGGTCGGGAAAGAATTCCAAGGTCGGAGAATTTGATTTTTTTGTGGATCACAAAAAAAATTCCAAACTCATTCCAAGGATTTTTTTTCCCCTTTTCCGGGAGGAAATTCCAGGAAATTCCTGCTGGTGATTCCGGATTGAAAGGAAAAATGGAAGGAGATTTGTGGAGTTGTTAATGGGGAAAAATTCCATGGAAAAATGGGATTATAATGGAAAAAATCCACGGAAAAATGGGATTATCCACTGAAAAAAATCCATGGATAAAACAGGATTATCACATAAAAATCCCACAGATAAATGGGATTATCGTGGAAAAATCCCACAGATAAAACAGGATTATAAAGGAAAAATTCCATGGATAAATGGGATTATCCATGGGAAAAATTCCACTGATAAAATTATAAAATTGATTAAATAATGGAAAAATAATAGTGATAAAATAATGGAAAAATTCCACAAACAGGATTATCCACGGAAAAATTCCACTGATAAAACAGGATTATCATGGAAAAAAATCCATGGATAAATGGGATCACCCATGGAAAAAATCCATGGAAAAATGGGAATATCCACAGAAAAAATCCATGGATAAAACAGGATTATCATTCGAAAAATCCACAGATAAATGGGATTATCCACGGAAAAATCCCACGGATAAATGGGATTATTCCACAGAAAATTGGGATTATCCACGGAAAAAATCCACAGAAAAATGGGAATATCATGGAAAAATCCACGGAAAAATGGGAATATCATGGAAAAAATCCACAGATAAATGGGAATATCATGGAAAAAATCCACAGATAAATGAAAAAATCCACAGAAAATGGGAATATCATGGAAAAAATCCATAGAAAAACGGGAATATCATATAAAAATTCCACAGAAAAATTGGATTATCATGTAAAAATCCCACAGAAAAACGGGAATATCATCTAAAAATCCCACAGATAAATGGGAATATCATGTAAAAAATCCACGGATAAATGGGAATATCATCTAAAAAATCCACAGAAAAATGGGAATATCATGTAAAAAATCCACAGATAAATGAAAAAATCCACAGAAAAATGGGAATATAATGTAAAAAATCCACTGATAAATGGGATTATCATGGAAAAAATCCACGGATAGAAGAAAAAATCCACAGAAAAATGGGAATATCATATAAAAATTCCACAGAAAAATGGGATTATCATGTAAAAATCCCACAGAAAAACGGGAATATCATCTAAAAAATCCACAGAAAATTGGGATTATCCCACAGAAAATTGGGAATGACCCAGGACTGCTCCCTGGGGTTGCCTACGTGTAAATCCAGCTGGGCAGAGGTTGTGAAAAATTCCATGGATAAACTGGATTAACCACGGGGAAAATCCACAGATAAATGGGAATATCATGGAAAAATCCCACTGATAAAACAGGATTATCATGGAAAAATTCCATGAACAAATGAGACTATCCATGGAAAAATCCTACCGATAAAACAGGATTATAATGGAAAAATTCCATGGATAAATGGGATTATCATGGAAAAATCCCACCGATAAAACAGGATTATCATGGGAAAATCCCACTGATAAAACAGGGTCAGCCACAGAAAAAAATCCACAGACAAATGGGAATATCATGGAAAAACTCAATAGAAAAATGGGATTATCCATGGAAAAAATCCACAGAAAAATGGGATTATCCATGGAAAAAATCCACAGAAAAATGGGAATATCATGTAAAAAAAGCCACAGAAAAATGGGATTGTCAAGAAAAAATCAATAGAAAAATGGGATTATCATCTAAAAATCCCACAGATAAATGGGAATATCATGGAAAAAATCCACGGATAAATGAAAAAATCCACAGAAAAATGGGAATATCATGGAAAAAAATCCACAGGAAAATGGGAATATCATGTAAAAATCCACAGAAAAATGGGAATATCATGGAAAAAATCCACCGAAAAATGGAATTATCATGGAAAAATCCCACAGATAAAACACGATTATCATGGAAAAATCCCACGAAAATTTGGGAATGACCCAGGACTGCTCCCTGGGGTTGCCTACGTGTAGAACAGGCGGCAGAGGATGTGAAAAAATCCACAGAAAAATGGGATTATCATGGAAAAAATCAGTAGAAAAATGGGATTATCATGGAAAAACTCAATAGAAAAATGGGATTATCATATAAAAATTCCACAGAAAAATGGGAATATCATGTAAAAAATCCACAGATAAATGAAAAAATCCACAGAAAAATGGGAATATCATGGAAAAATCCCATGGAAATTTGGGAATGACCCAGGACTGCTCCCTGGGTTGCCTATGTGTAAATCCAGCCGGCCGAGGTTGTGAAAAATTCCACTGATAAATGGGAATATCATGTAAAAAATCCACAGAAAAATGGGATTATCATGGAAAGGTCCCACTGATAAACCAGGATTATAATGGAAAAATTCCATGGATAAATGGGATTATCCATGGAAAAATTCCACTGATAAATGAGGATATCATGTAAAAAATCCACAGAAAAATGGGATTATCATGGAAAGGTCCACAGATAAATGGGATCACTCATGGAAAAAATTCCACGGATAAACAGGATTATAATGGAAAAATTCCACACATAAAACAGGATCATCCACAGAAAAAATCCATGGAAAAATGGAATCATCCCTGGAGGAATCTCATTGATAAATGGAATTATCGGCAGGAAAAATCCATGGATAGACGGGATTATCAAGGGAAAAAATCCATGGATAAACAGGATCATCCACAGAAAAAATCCACGGAAAAACAGGAATATCATGAGAAAATCCCATGGAAAAACAGGATTATCATGGAAAAATCCCACAGAAAACTGGGAATGACCCAGGACTGCTCCCTGGGTTGCCTACGTGTAACTCCAGCCGGCCGAGGTTGTGCAAGGAGCGATGAGCTCACCACCCCACTCACCTCCAGCCCAGCAGGCAGAGCTGCAGATCCTATAAAAGATCCCAAATCGCCTCTGCTCGCCACTCCCTGAGCCGCTGCTGAGCTGCTCCTCGCCTCGGCCGCCGAGGGGTGAGTGAGGGATCCCTTGGGAATTTGGGATTTCTTTGGGAATTTTGGGGTTCCTTGGGGATTTTGGGGTTCTTTGGGATTTTGGGGTTCCTTGGGGATTTGGGGTTCTTTGGGAACTTTGGGGTTCTTTGGGGATTTTGGGATTCTTGGGAATTTTGGGGTTCTTTGGGGGTTTTGGGATTCCTTGGGGATTTTGGGGTTCTTTGGGGATTTTGGGGTTCTTTGGGGATTTTGGAGTTCTTTGGGAATTTGGGGTTCTTTGGGGATTTCAGGGTTCTTTGGGAATTTTGGGTTCGTTGGGGGTTTTGGGATTCCTTGGGAATTTTGGGGTTCTTTGGGATTTTGGGTTCTTTGGGGATTTTGGGGTTCCTTGGGAATTTTGGGGTTCTTTGGGAATTTGGGGTTCCTTGGGGATTTGGGGTTCTTTGGGGATTTTGGGGTTCTTTGGGGATTTTGGGTTTCTTTGGGAATTTGGGGTTCCTTGGGAATTTGGGTTCTTTGGGGATTTTGGGGTTCCTTGGGAATTTGGGGGGGTTCTTTGGGAATTTGGGGTTCTTTGGGCAATTTGGGGTTCTTTGGGAATTTGGGGTTCTTTGGGATTTTGGGGTTCCTTGGGGGTTTTGGGGTTCCTTGGGATTTTGGGGTTCTTTGGGCAATTTGGGGTTCTTTGGGAATTTGGGGTTCGTTGGGGGTTTTGGGATTCCTTGGGATTTTGGGGTTCCTTGGGATTTCGGGATTCTTTGGGGATTTTGGGATTGGGAATGCTGAGATTTTTGGGGAGTTTTGGGACTGGGAATGCTGAGATTCTTGGGGAAGGTTGGGAATGCTGAGATTCCTTGGGTGGGTTGGGAATTCCGTGATTTTTGGGGAGAGTTGGGATTGGGAATTCTGGGATTTTTGTGGAGGTTTGGGATTCACAATGCTGAGATTCCTCAGGGAGGTTTGGGATTGGGAATTCTGGGATTTTTGGGGAGCTTCGGGATTCAGAATGCTGAGATTCCTTGGGAGCTTTGGGACTGGGAATTCTGAGATTCCTCAGGGAGGTTTGGGATTGGGAATTCTGTGATCTTTGGGGAGAGTTGGGATTGGGAATTCTGGGATTTTTGGGGAGCTTTGGGATTCACAATTCTGAGATTCCTCAGGGAGATCTGGGATTGGGAATCCTGAGATTCTCAGGGAGCTTTGGGATTGAGAATTCTGGGATTTCAGGGGATATTTGGGATTGAGAATCTGGAGTTTTGGGATTGAGAATTCTGGGATTTTTACGGAATATTTGGGATTCAGAACCCTGAGATTCTCGGAAAGTTTTGGGATTGAGAATTCTGGGATTTTTGGGAATATTTGGGATTCAGAACCCTGTGATTCCTGGAGAATTTTTGGGATTGATAATTCTAGGATTTTTGGGGATATTTGGGATTCAGAACCCTGAGATTCTTGGGGAGATTTGGGATTGAAAATCTGGGATTTTAGGGAATATTTGGGATTGAGAATTCTGGGATTTTTAGAGAATATTGGGGTTTCAGAATCCTGAGATTCTTGGGGAGTTTTGGGATTAAAAATTCTGTGATTTTTAGGGAATATTTGGGATCCAGAATCCCGAGATTCTCGGGGAGCTTTGGGATTGGGAATTCTGGGATTTTGGGGAACATTTGGGATTCAGAATCCTGAGATTCCTGGAGAATTTTTGGGATTGAGAATTCTGGGATTTTGGGGACATTTGGGTTTCAGAATCCTGAGATTCTTGGGGAATTTTTGGGATTGAGAATTCTGGGATTTTTAGGGAATATTTAGGATTCAGAATCCTGAGATTCTCAGGGAGATTTGGGGTTGAAAATCCCGGGATTTTTGGGAATATTTGGGATTCAGAACCCTGTGATTCTCGGGGAGCTTTGGGATTGAGAATTCTGGGATTTTGGGGACATTTGGGATTCAAAATCCTGAGATTCTTGGAGAGTTTTGGGATTGAGAATTCTGGGATTTTTAGGGAATATTTGGGATTGAGAATTCTGGGATTTTAGGGAATATTTGGGATTCAGAATCCTGACATTCTTGGGGAGATTTGGGATTGAGAATTCTGGGATTTTTGGGAATATTTGGCATCCAGAACCCCGAGATTCCCGGGGAGATTTAGGATCGAAAATCCGGGATTTTTGGGGAAAATCACAGAAAAATTCCTCATCTCCACCCTTCCCCGAAATTCCTGATCTCCTTTTGGGATCCTCAGGGAATTCCTGGAAAGGAAATTCCAGGACTTGTGGGCGGCAGGAAAACCTGGAAACGAACCCGGAGGGCAAATTAAGGTCGAGCCTCAATCAGGGGCTAATTAAACCCCAAATTAGGATTTTCCCGAGGCGCAGAATTCCCTCGATTTTTGGGATGAAATTCCCATTTTTAGGGAATTAATCCAAATTGATTTATTGGGATTTTATAGCCGAAAATGTCGTTTAAAATTTTTTAATTTCGCTCAGGAATTCCTCGGGGAAAATTGAGATTTGGGAGATCTTCCCTTGTAGGGAGAAGGATGGTAATCAGTTAATTAATTAATCGATTAATTAATTAATTAATCAATCCGATCCCAAATCCTGGAATGCTTACCTTGGGTTGAAAAATGTGAATTTCCAAAATCCGGATGAGCCGCAGGATGTTCCCAAAAATGCTCTTTTTTAATCCCAAATCCTGGAATTGTCACTTTGGATTGAAAAAATGTGAATTTCCAAAATCCGGATGAGACACGAAACTTCTCAAATTTCTCCTTTCCAATCCCAAATCCTGCAATTCTCCCCTCGGATTGGAAAAAAATGTGAATTTCCACAATCCGGATGAAACCCAAAACTCCCCAAATTCCTCCGGAATTCTCACCTTGGATTAAAAAAGATGAATTTTTAAATCAAACTTTTAAATCATAAAATCAGGTGAGACCCAAAACTTCCCAAATTCCTCCGGAATGGATTAAAAAATGTGAATTTCCACAATCCGGATGAGACACGAAACTTCCCAAATTCCTCCGGAATGGATTAAAAAAAAAGTGAATTTCCACAATCCGGATGAAACCCAAAACTCCCCAAATCCTGCAATTCTCACCTCGGATTTTTAAAAAAGTGAATTTCCAAAATCCGGATGAGACACAAAACTCCCCAATTTTCTCCTTTTTTTCCCCAAATCCTGCAATTCTCACCTGGGATTAAAAAAAAGTGAATTTCCAAAATCCGGATGAGACAAAAAACTTCCCAAATTTCTCCGGAATGGATTAAAAAATATGAATTTCCACAATCCGGATGAGACACAAAACTCCCCAAATCCTGCAATTCTCCCCTCGGATTTTTAAAAAAGTGAATTTCCACAATCCGGATGAAACCCAAAACTCCCCAAATTTCTCCGGAATGGATTAAAAAATGTGAATTCCCAAAATCCGGATGAAACCCAAAACTCCCCAAATCCTGGAATTCTCACCTCGGATTAAAAAAAATATGAATTTTTAAATCAAATTTTTAAATCATAAAATCCGGATTAAACCCAAAACTCCCCAAATCCTGGAATTCTCACCTCGGATTTTTAAAAATACGAATTTCCACAATCCGGATGAAACCCAAAACTCCCCAAATTCCTCCGGAATGGATTAAAAAAAGTGAATTTCCACAATCCGGATGAGACACAAAACTTCCCAAATTCCTCCAGAATGGATTAAAAAAGTGAATTTCCACCATCCGGATGAAACCCAAAACTCCCCAAATTTCTCGGAGCCATTCCCGGCTCGGTCGGAAATCCCAAATTTGGGGATTTTTCCCGGGAATTCTCGCGATGTTACCTGAGCAGGAGGAGGAGCTTCACCTGAGCTGTTAACCCTCAGCTCGCCGGAAACTCCCAAAATCCCAAAATTCCAGGAAATTCGGGAAATTCAAAGGGAAAAATGAAGGAATTTTCCTGGTTTTGTTAGCTGGAAATATCCTGGAGGTTTCGGGTTTATATTCTTATTTTTTATGTTTTATATAATAATATATTTTTGTATATATTATATATATAAAATAATATTTTATATATAAAATATATAGAATATTCTATATTATTCTATATAATATTCTATATATAATAATATATATAATAATATAAAATATATATATTATATTCTATATTATTCTATATAATATTCTATATATAATATATATAACAATATAAAATATATATATGAATATTCTATATTATTCTATATAATATTCTGTATATAATAATATATAGAATATTCTAGATTATTCCCAAAAAACGCCTTGAAATGCTGAGGTTTGGCAATTTGGGGTTTTTATTTAATGGTGTTTTTGGGGTTTTGGAGATGGAAAATGAGGAATAAATCAAAATTCCTTCTGGAAAACCTCAAGGAGGCTGAAGGGAGTTGAAATTTGGGATGAAAAATGAGGAATAAATCAAAATATCTTCTGGAAAATCTCGGGGAGGCAGAGAGGAGTTGAAATTTGGGATGGAAAATGAGGAATAAATCAAAATTTATCAGGAAGGAATAAATTATTCCTCCTAATAAATGTATTAAATAAATAATAAATTAATTATTTTAAATTAATTAAGTAATAAATGTATAATAAATGAAATAACAATTTATTTTAAAAATTTTAAAATTAAATAATTTTATTCCTCCTAATGAATTTATTATTTATTTAATAAATTTATTAAATTTATTATTTATTTAATAAAATCATTCCTCCTAATAAATTTATTGGGAGGGATAAACCACGATTGAAAGGAAGAGAAATTCGGGTTTTTTTCCTTATATATAAATATTTTTTTTAATTTATTTTTTTAACCATTGCCTCACCCTCCTCCCAGCAAAAAATTCTGTAAAAATTCCATAAAAATTCCGTAAAAATTCCGTTAAAATTCCGTAAAAATTCCGTTAAAATTCTGTAAAAATTCCATTAAAATTCCATTAAAATTCCGTAAAAATTCCATTAAAATTCCGTAAAAATTCCGTAAAAATTCACCAAAAATTCACCAAAAATTCACAAAAAATTCCGTTAAAATTCCATTAAAATTCCATTAAAATTCCGAAAAAATGCCATAAAAATTCACCAAAAATTCCGTAAAAATTCTGTAAAAATTCCGTTAAAAATCCGTAAAAATTCACCAAAAATTCCGTAAAAATTCACCAAAAATTCTGTAAAAATTCACAAAAAAGTCACCAAAAATTCTGTAAAAATTCCCTTTTTTTCCCCTTCTCCCAGCAAAAAATTCCCAAAAAATTCGCAAAAAATTCCATAAAAATTCCCATTTTTTCCCCTCCTCCCCGCAAAAAATTCACCAAAAATTCCATAAAAATTCCATAAAAATTCCGTAAAAATTCACCAAAAATTCTATTAAAATTCTGTAAAAATTCCATGAAAATTCTGTGAAAATTCCCATTTTTTCCCCTTCTCCCAGCAAAAAATTCCCCAAAAATTCCCCAAAAATTCCATTAAAATTCCCATTTTTCCCCTCCTCCCCGCAAAAAATTCACCAAAAATTCACCAAAAATTCCATAAAAATTCCGTTAAAATTCCGTAAAAATTCCATAAAAATTCATTTAAAATTCCGTTAAAATTCCCATTTTTTCCCCTTCTCCCAGCAAAAAATTCCCCAAAAAATCCCAAAAAAATCCCAAAAAATTTCCCAAAATATTTCCCAAAAATTTCCCCAAAAAATCCCAAAAAATTCACAAAAAATTCCCCAAAAATTCCCAAAAATTCCCCAAAAAATTCCCAAAAAATTCCCAAAAATTCCCAAAAAATTCCCCAAAAAACTCCCTAAAAATCCCACAAAAATTCCCATTTTTTTTCCCCAGATCCCGCCGTTTTCCCGCCGCCATGTCTCTGCACCAAACGCAGCTCCAGCAGGAGCTCAACCTCCCGCCAGGCCTGAGCAAATCCATCCCGGAGCCGACCCCGAAATTCCCGGAAAAACCCGGAAAACGGGAAGATCCGACGGTTGTGGATCCCCAACGTCCAGCCCAGGAGCAGCAGCGATCCAAGATTCCTCCGAAATTCCCAAATTTTCCATCCTCCTCGGGATTCGCTGCCGGGAGAGAGGAGGTTGAGGGAATTCCCATTCCAGAGGATTTTCCCGGTTCTGAGATCGACCGGGAAAAACGGGAATGCGAGGGAATTCCGGAAAAACGGGAATGTGAGGAAATTCCGGAAAAACGGGAATTTAAGGAAATTTCAGTGACCGTCCAGGAAAAACGGGAATGTGAGAGAATTCCGGTGTCCTTCCAGGAAAAACAGGAAATCAAGGAAATCCTGGAAAAGCAGGAAGTCAAGGAAATCCCAATAAAACGGGAATTTAAGGAAATTCCGGAAAAACAGGAATTTAAGGAAATTCCAGTGTCTGTCCAGGAAAAACGGGAATGCGAGGGAATTCCGGAAAAACGGGAATTGAAGGAAATTCCGGAAAAACGGGAATTGAAGGAAATTCCAGAGTCCATCCCAGAAAAGCAGGAAGTCAAGGAAATCCCAATAAAACAGGAAATCAAGGAAATTCCAGTGTCCTTCCAGGAAAAACAGGAAGTCAAGGAAATCCCAATAAAACAGGAATTTAAGGAAATCCCAGAAAAACAGGAAATCAAGGAAATTCCAGTGTCTGTCCAGGAAAAGCAGGAAGTCAAGGAAATCCTGGAAAAGCAGGAAGTCAAGGAAATCCCAGTTTCCCACCCAGTTGTTCCGTGTGCCCAGGAAAAACAGGAATTCAAGGAAATCCTAGTGTCTGTCCAGGAAAAACAGGAAATCAAGGAAATTCCAGTGTCCTTCCAGGAAAAACAGGAAATCAAGGAAATTCCGGTGTCATTCCAGGAAAAGCAGGAAGTCAAGGAAATCCCAATAAAACAGGAAGTCAAGGAAATCCCAATAAAACAGGAAGTTAAGGAAATCCTGGAAAAGCAGGAATTCCAGGAAATCCCAGAGTCCATCCCAGAAAAACAGGAAGTCAAGGAAATCCCAATAAAACAGGAAGTCAAGGAAATTCCAGTGTCTGTCCAGGAAAAGCAGGAAGTGAAGGAAATCCCAATAAAACAGGAATTCCAGGAAATCCCGGAAAAGCAGGAAATCAAGGAAATCCCAATAAAACAGGAAGTCAAGGAAATTCCAGTGTCCATCCCGGAAAAACGGGAATCCAAGGAAATCCCAGAAAAACGGGAAATCAAGGAAATCCCAGAAAAGCAGGAAGTCAAGGAAATCCCAGAAAAGCAGGAAGTGAAGGAAATCCCAGTTTCCAACCCAGTTGTTCCGTGTCAGCAGAAGCAGCAAATCCAGGAAATCCCAGTGTCCATCCCGGAAAAACGGGAATCCAAGGAAATCCCAGAAAAACAGGAAGTGAAGGAAATCCCAGTTTCCAACCCAGTTGTTCCGTGTCAGCAGAAGCAGCAAATCCAGGAAATCCCAGTGTCCATCCCGGAAAAACAGGAATCCAAGGAAATCCCGGAAAAACGGGAAATCAAGGAAATCCCAGAAAAGCAGGAAGTCAAGGAAATCCCGGAAAAGCAGGAATTCCAGGTCGCCCCAATCCCAATCCCAATCCCAGTTCCACTCGCTGACCCCGTGCCGTGTTCCCAGGAAAAGCAGGAATGCAAGGAAATCCCAGAAAAACGGGAATTCCAGGAAACCCCAAGCCCAGTTCCATGCCCTGATCCCGTCCCCTGTTCCCAAAAAATCCAGGAATTCCAGGAAACCCAAATCCCAACTCCTCTCCCTGACCCTGTTCTGTGTTCCCAAAAAAAGCAGGAATTCCAGGGTATCCCAACTCCCAATTCCACTCCCTGACCCTGTTCCGTGTTCCCAAAAAATCCAGGAATTCCAGGATATCCCAAATCCCAAACCCTGTCCTTGACCCCATTCCCGAGTTCCCAAAAAATCCAGGAATTCCAGCAAACCCCAATCCCAGTTCCATGCCCTGATTCCATCCCAAATTCCCAAAAAATCCAGGAATTCCAGGAAACCCAAATCCCAGTTCCACGCCCTGATCCCATCCCGTGTTCCCAAAAAATCCCAGAAAAACAGGAAACCCCAATCCCAGTTCCATGCCCTGATCCTGTCCCAAATTCCAAAAAAATCCAGGAATTCCAGGAAACCCAAATCCCAACCCCTCTCCCTGATCCCGTCCCCTGTTCCCAAAAAATCCAGGAATTCCAGGAAACCCAAATCCCAGTTCCATGCCCTGATCCTGTCCCAAATTCCCAAAAATCCAGGAATTCCAGGAAATCCCAATCCCAGTTCCATGCCCTGATCCTGTCCCGTGTTCCCAAAAAATCCAGGAATTCCAGGAAACCCAAATCCCAACCCCTCTCCCTGACCCTGTTCCGTGTTCCCAAAAAATCCAGGAATTCCAGGGTATCCCAAATCCCAGTTCCATGCCCTGATCCCATCCCAAATTCCCAAAAAATCCAGGAATTCCAGGAAACCCCAATCCCAATCCCAACCCCTCTCCCTGACCCCATCCCATGTTCCCAAAAATCCAGGAATTCCAGGAAACCTCAAATCCCAGTTCCATGCCCTGATCCCATCCCGAGTTCCGAAAAAATCCCAGAAAAACAGGAAACCCCAATCCCAGTTCCATGCCCTGATCCTGTCCCAAATTCCCAAAAAAAGCAGGAATTCCAGGATATCCCAAATCCCAATCCCAGTTCCACTCCCTGACCCTGTTCCGTGTTCCCAAAAAAAGCAGGAATTCCAGGGTATCCCAACTCCCAATTCCACTCCCTGACCCTGTTCTGTGTTCCCAAAAAATCCAGGAATTCCAGGGTATCCCAAATCCCAACCCCTCTCCCTGACCCTGTTCCGTGTTCCCAAAAAATCCAGGAATTCCAGGAAATCCCAATCCCAGTTCCACGCCCTGATCCCATCCCGTGTTCCCAAAAAATCCCAGAAAAACAGGAAACCCCAATCCCAGTTCCATGCCCTGATCCTGTCCCGTGTTCCCAAAAAATCCAGGAATTCCAGGAAATCCAATTCCCAACCCCTCTCCCTGACCCCATCCCCTGTTCCCAAAAAAAGCAGGAATTCCAGGGTATCCCAAATCCCAGTTCCATGCCCTAATCCCATCCCAAATTCCCAAAAAATCCAGGAATTCCAGGAAACCCCAATCCCAATCCTAACCCCTCTCCCTGACCCCATCCCATGTTCCCAAAAAATCCAGGAATTCCAGGATATCCCAACTCCCAGTTCCATGCCCTGATCCCGTCCCAAATTCCCAAAAAATCCAGGAATTCCAGGATATCCCAAATCCCAGTTCCATGCCCTGATCCCATCCCAAATTCCCAAAAAATCCAGGAATTCCAGGATATCCCAAATCCCAGTTCCATGCCCTAATCCCATCCCAATTTCCCAAAAAATCCAGGAATTCCAGGAAATCCCAATCCCCGTTCCACTCCCTGATCCCATTGGGAGTTCCCAAAAAATCCAGGAATTCCAGGAAACCCCAAATCCCAAAAAATTCCCTGCCCTGGAGCAGCAGCTGGAGCAGCCTGGGGCGTGGCAGAAATGGAGGGAAATTCCCAAAATTCCTCAAATCCAGAGGGTTTTTTTTCCCAAAATTTTTTTTTTAACCCCAGGAAGGAATTCCTTCCCGCTATAGCGTTGGCCTTTGCTAACAGCCGGGAATTCCTGACGGGAATTTTGATCCCAGTGTGGAATTCCTGATGGGAATTTCTGTTCCAGTGTGGAATTCCCGATGGGAATTTTGATCCCAGCGTGGAATTCCCACTGGGAATTATTTCCAGTATGGAATTCCTGATGGGAATTTTGATTCCAGCATGGAATTTTATTCCAGTATGGAATTCCCAATAGGAATTTATTCCAGTATGGAATTCCTGATGGGAATTTTGATTCCAGTATGGAATTCCCAACTGGAATTTTGCTTCCAGTATGGAATTCACAACTGGGAATTTTGATCTCAGTATGGAATTCCCAACTGGAATTTTGATTCCAGTAGAGAATTCCTGCTGGGAATTTTGATTCCAGTATGGAATTCCCATCAGGAATTTTGATCCCAGTATGGAATTCCCAATAGGAAGTTTGATTCCAATATGGAATTCCCACTGGGAATTTTGATTCCAGTATGGAATTCCTGATGAGAATTTTTTCCAGGAATTTTCCAGGAATTGTCTGGGAATTTTCTGCTAATTGTCTGGGAATTTTCTGGGAATTATTTTCTGGGAATTTTCTGGGAATTATCTGGGAATTATTTTCTGGGAATCATCTGGGAATTTTCTGGGAATTTTCTGGGAATTTTTGGGGAATTTTCTGGGAATTTCCTGGGAATTTTCCAGGAATTTTCTGGGAATTGTCTGGCAATTTCCTGGGAATCTTCTGGGAATTCTCTGGGAATTATTTTCGGGGAATTGTCTGGGAATTGTCTGGGAATTTTCTGGGAATTTTTTGGGAATTATCCAGGAATTTTTTTTTGGATGAAGTTGGGTTCCGGATTTGTTTCGCTGTGAAAATTCTGCAATAAAAACGAGTTGGAATTTCGAGTTTTGGGTTTTTTTGTTATTATGGGTTTTGGGGAAATTTTAGTCCAAGTTTTGGGGTTTTTGTGGTGAATTTTGGGGATTTTAGTGCAAATTTTTGGGGATTTTTATATCAAATTATGAGAATTTTTATACCAAGTTTTGGGGATTTTAATGCAAATTTTTGAGGATTTTAATGCAAATTTTTGGGGATTTTTATAGTGAATTATGGGGATTTTAATGCTAATTTTTTGGGATTTTTATATCAAATTATGAGAATTTTTATACCAAATTCTGGGGATTTTAATGTAAATTTTTTGGGATTTTTATAGTGAATTGTGGGGATTTTAATGTAAATTTTTGGGGATTTTTATGCTGAATTATGGGGATTTTTGTGCCAAATTTTGGGGATTTTTATATCAAATTATGAAAATTTTTATACCAAGTTTTGGGGATTTTAATGCAAATTTTTGAGGATTTTAATGCAATTTTTTGGGGATTTTTATAGTGAATTGTGAGGATTTTTATTCCAAGTTTTGGGGATTTTTATACCAAGTTTTGGGGATTTTAATGCAAATTTTTGGGGATTTTTATAGTGAATTGTGGGGATTTTTGTGCCAAGTTTTGAGGATTTTTGTGCAAATTTTTGGGGATTTTTATATCAAATTATGAGAGTTTTTATACCAAGTTTTGAGGAATTTTGTACCAAATTTTGGGGATTTTTATACCAAGTTTTGGGGGATTTTTATATCAAATTATGAGAATTTTTATACGAAGTTGTGAGGATTTTTATACTAAATTTTGGGGATTTTATACCAAGTTTTGGGGATTTTTGTGCCAAATTTTGGGGATTTTTTTACCAAATTTTGGGGATTTTTATATCAAACGATGATGATTTTTATCCCAAGTTGTCTCTGGTTGTTTGTGTGTTTAAAGTCAATTTTTTGGGGGAAAATAAAAGAGAAAATGGAGAAAAAAACAGAGAAAAACCAACAAAATAATTCCATCATTTTATTGCTCCACATCCCAAATTAAATCCACAATTATTGATTAATAATCTTTCATAATTAATTAATTAATCGCATTTCTTGATGAGATTCGCAAGCAAAGCAGGAAATTGAAGATCCTTAGATATTCCAGAATTCGGAAAAGGAGAAATCTTGGAAAAATCCTTGGAAAAATCAGCTTTTTGGGGATGAAAATCAGCATTTTTGGGGTTAAAAAATCATCTTTTTTGGCGTTGAAAAATCAGCATTTTTGGGGTTAAAAAATCATATTTTTTGGGGTTGAAAATCACCATTTTTTGGGTTGAAAATCATCACTTTTGGCGTTTAAAATCACCATTTTTTGGGTTGAAAATCAGCATTTTTTGGGTTGAAAGTCACCATTTTTGGCATTGAAAATCAGCTTTTGGGGGTAGAAAAATCATCATTTTTGGCGTCGAAAATCATCATTTTTGGAGTTGAAAAATCACCTTTTTTGGCGTTGAAAATCAGCTTTTGGGGGTTGAAAAATCATCATTTTTAGGGTCGAAAATCATCATTTTTAGCATTGAAAATCATCATTTTTGGGTTGAAAAATCATCATTTTTGGGGTCGAAAATCACCATTTTTGGGGACGAAAATCAGCATTTTTGGAGTTGAAAAATCACCATTTTTGGAGTTGAAAAATCAGCATTTTTGGGGTTAAAAATCACCATTATTGGAGTTGAAAAATCAGCATTTTTGAGGTCGAAAAATCACCATTTTTGGGGAGGAAAATCACCATTATTGGGCAGGAAAATCAGCATTTTTGGCATTAAAAATCAGCATTTTTGGCATTGAAAAATCACCATTATTGAGGAGGAAAATCACCATTTTTGGGTTGAAAATCACCATTTTTGGCATTAAAAATCACCATTATTGGGGACAAAAATCACCATTTTTGGGGACAAAAATCACCATTTTTCCGAGTCGAAAAATCACCATTTTTGGCGCCGAAAATCCCCATTTTTGGGGTGGAAAATCCCCATTTTTGGGGCTGATTTCACTTCTGTTTGGAGCTCTGCTGCTGCTGCTGCTGCTGCTGGAGGTTTTTCACGGCTTTGGTTTCTCCTTTGGGGTTTTGGTTTTTCCCAATTCCCTTGGAGGAAATTCCACATTTCTCCTGGCATTGCTGAGGGATTTGCTGCTGCTGCTTCTGCTGCTGAGACATCCTGGAAAAATCTGGGAAAAAATGGGGGAAAATTGGGAAATTTGGGTTATTTTGATGTCTTGGGAAATCTGGGAAAAAATGGGGAAAAATGGGGGAGAAAATGGAATTTTTGTAATGATCTGGAAAAGACTGGGATTGAAAAAATTGGGGAAATTTGGATTATTTTGATATCCTGGAAAATCTGGGATTGAGAAAAAATGGGGGAATTTGAGTTATTTTAACATCCTGGGAAAATCTGGGAAAAAGTGGGGGAAATTGGAAAATTTGGGTTATTTTGAATGTCTTGGGAAATCTGGGAAAAAATGGGGAAATTTGGATTATTTTGATATCTTGGAAATATCTGGGATTGGGGAAAAATGGGGGAAAAATGGGGAATTTGGATTATTTGACATCTTGGGAAATCTGGGAAAAATGGGGAAATTTGGATTATTTTGATATCCTGGGAAAATCTGGGATTGGGGAAAAAATGGGGAAATTTGGATTATTTTGGTATCTTGGAAATATCTGGGATTGGGGGAAATTGGGGGAAATTCGAATTAAAATTTGAATTATTTTAATGTCTTGGAAAAATTTGGGATTGGGGAAAAATCGGGGAGAAAATTGAATTGTTTTGAACATCCTGGAAAAATCTGGGATGGGGGAAAAATGGGGGAAATTTGAATTATTTTAGTGTCCTGGAGAAGCCTGGGATCGGGAAAAATTGGAGAGAAAATTTAATTATTCTAAATATCCTGGAGAAGTGTGGAATTGAAAAAAATCAGGGATCGGAATATTTGGTACCAACCCCAAAATTTGAGAAAAATCCCAATATTTGATAAAAATCCCAATATTTGATAAAAATCCCAATATTTTATACCAATCCCAACACTTGATAAAAATGTCAATATTTGGTAAAAATCCCAATATTTGATGCTCCTCAAGCCCCCCAGAGCAGAAACCACACCTGGGGCCACCCAACAGAACCAAATTTTGGATTTTTTTCCCCAAAAAACTGAACCAGGAAGCCCCAAAAATCCAGCAGGATTGGATAACCTTTGGTTTTCCAAGGTTTTCTTATCAATTCGGGGGGAAAAACCAGGAGGTTTGGGGGATTTCTGATCCCAAAGGAACCCTGTAATTCCTGGAATTTTGTGGGAGAAAATTCGGTGGAATTTTCAGGGAGATAACCCAGTTGGAATTTTCCAGGAGAAAACTGGAATTTTCAGGGGTGATAAGTCAATCTAGAGGCTGGAAAACCCCAGAAAACCCAAGAAAATCCCAGAAACCCCAGAAAACCCAATAAAAATCCCAATAAAACCCAAAAAAAAACAATAAAAATCCAATAAAAATCCCAGAAAACCCAACAAAACCCAATAAAACCCAATAAAACCCAATAAAACCCAATCAAAACCCAATCAAAACCCAATCAAAACCCCAGAAAACTCAAGCAAAATCCAAGAAAACCCAACAAAACCCAATAAAACCCAACAAAAACCCCAACAAACCCCAAAAAATCCCATTTTTCCCAAACCCCAAACCTCCTCATCCTCCTCCTCCTCCTCCAGGCAATTCAGGAAAATCCTAAAATCCTCTGGGAATGCCGAAGAGGAAATTCGGGAAAATTTCCAGAAAACCCCAGAAAACCCAATCAAAACCCAATAAAACCCAATAAAAATCCCAGAAAACCCAATAAAAACCCAATAAAAACCCAATAAAAACCCCAGAAAACCCAAGAAAACCCCAGAAAACCCAATCAAAACCCAATAAAACCCAATAAAAACCCAATAAAACCCAATAAAAATCCCAGAAAACCCAACAAAAACCCAATAAAAATCCAATAAAAATCCCAGAAAACCCTAAAAAACCCAACAAAACCCAATAAAAACCCAATAAAAACCCAATAAAACCCAACAAAAACCCAATAAAAACCCAACAAAAACCCAATAAAAACCCAACAAAACCCGATAAAACTCCCAAACCCCAAACCTCCTCACCCTCCTCTTCCTCCTCCAGGCAATTCAGGAAAGAAGGAAAATAGGAAAATCCTCTGGGAATGCCAAAGAGGAAATTTGGGAAGAAAACCCAATAAAAACCCAATAAAACCCAATAAAAATCCCAGAAAACCCAATAAAAACCCAATAAAAATCCAATAAAAATCCCAGAAAACCCCAGAAAACCCAAGAAAATCCAACAAAACCCCATAAAACTCCCAAACCCCAAACCTCCTCACCCTCCTTGTCCTCCAGGCGATTGGAGAATGAAGGAAATGCCAAAGAGGAAATTCGGGAAAATTTCCAGAAAACCCAATTAAAATCCAATCAAAACCCAATAAAAACCCAATAAAAATCCCAGAAAACCCTAAAAAACCCAATCAAACCCCAATCAAAACCCAATGAAATCCCAGAAAACCCAATCAAAACCCAATAAAACCCAATAAAAACCCAATAAAAACCCAATAAAACCCAATCAAAACCCAATAAAAACCAAAAAAAACCCCATAAAACTCCCATTTCTCCCCAAACCCCAAACCTCCTCACCCTCCTCGTCCTCCTGCAGGCAATTCAGGAAAATCCTAAAATCCTCTGGGAATGCCGAAGAGGAAATTCGGAAAAAATAAATCCTAAAATCCTCTGGGAATGCCGAAGAGGAAATTCGGGAAAATTTCCAGAAAACCCCAGAAAACCCAATCAAAACTCAATAAAACCCAATAAAAGTCCCAGAAAACCCCAGAAAACCCTAAAAAAACCCCAAAAACCCAATAAAAACCCCAATAAAACCCAATAAAAAACCCAATAAACCCCAATAAAAACCCAACAAAAACCCAATAAAAATCCCAGAAAACCCCAGAAAACCCCCGAAAATCCCCAAAAACCCAATAAAACCCAATAAAAAACCCAATAAAACCCAATAAAAACCCAATAAAACCCAATAAAAACTCAATAAAAACCCAACAAAACCCCATAAAACTCCCAAACCCCAAACCTCCTCACCCTCGTCCTCCAAGAAATTTGGGAAAGAAAGAAGGAAAATCCTCTGGGAACGCCGAAGAGGAAATTCAGGATGGAAAATCCAAAAATCCCCTGGGAATGCCGAAGTTCCCAACGGAGAGGTTTTTATACCCCTGAAGCGCCGGCGGCTCCCGGAAGGAACTCGACGACCCAAAATGTTTCCCAACTGGAGAGACGTCGGGTGGGGATTGGGAGGAATTTGTTATCCAAAACACACCCAGCGGGATTTGGAAATAATTCCGTTTATCCCGGGTGGAGATCCCACAAAAACAGTTGGGAAATCTCATTTCCGTTCCTGGCAGAGATTCTTTTTGGGATAATTCTTTAAGATCATTTTTTGGGATCATTTTTTGGGATCATTTTTGGGATGATTTTTGGGTTAATTTTTAGGGATCATTTGTTGGGTTGATTTTTTGGGATCATTTTTTGGGATCATTTTTTGGATCATTTTTTGGGATGATTTTTTGGGAGAATTTTTTGGGAGAATTTTTAGGAATGATTTTTTGGGATGATTTTTTGGGATCATTTTTTGGGATAATTCTTTGGAATAATTCTTTGGGATAATTTTTTGGTTCATTTTTTGGGATAATTATTTTTTGGATCATTTTTTGGGTTCATTTTTTGGATCATTTTTTGGGTTCATTTTTTGGGATCATTTTTTGGGATAATTCTTTGGAATAATTCTTTGGGATAATTCTTTAGGATAATTCTTTGGGATGATTTTTTGGGATGATTTTTTGGGATAATTTTTTGGGATAATTATTTTTTGGATCATTTTTTGGGTTCATTTTTTGGGATCATTTTTTGGGATCATTTTTGGGATGATTTTTTGGGATGATTTTTTGGGATCATTTTTTGGGATAATTCTTTGGGATGATTTTTTGGGGATCATTTTTAGGGATGATTTTTTGGGATAATTCTTTGGGATCATTTCTAGGGATCATTTTTTGGGATGATTTTTTGGGATGATTTTTAGAGATCATTTTTTGGGATCATCTTTTAGGATAATTCTTTGGGATAATTTTTTGGGATCATTTTTGGGATCATTTTTAGGGATCGTTTTTTGGGTTAATTTTTAGGGATCATTTTTGGGATCATTTTTAGGGATGATTAAATTAGGGATGATAAATTTTATTTCCCCGAGAAATCAGGAAGAATTTTGGATTTTTCTATCCAAGACACACCCAGTGGGGGATTTGGAAATAATTCCAGTTATCTTGGGCAGAGATCCCACAAAAATAAATAATAATTAAAATTAGAACAACCAGAGTTGGGAAATCTCGTTTCCGCTCTTGGCAGAGATTCTTTTTGGGATAATTCTTTAAGGTCATTTTCTGGGATCATTTTTTGGGATAATTCTTTGGGATCATTTTTTGGGATAATTATTTTTTGGGATAATTTTTTGGGGTCATTTTTTGGGATCATTTTTAGGGATTATTTTTGATCCCTGACTGTTTCCCCAAAAATTCCCACTTGTTTTCCCCAAAACTCCCTGCTTTTTTCCCCAAAAATCCCCAACCGTTTTTCCCAAAATCCCTGAAACTTTTCCCAAAATTTCCCACCTGTTTTTCCCAAAATCCCATCATTCTCCACCTCTCTTCTCATCCCCACCATCCTGATTTTCCAGCCTCCCTAATTATCCCTAATTAACCCCAAATATCCCTAATAATTAACCCCAAATATCCCTAATAATTAACCCCAAATATCTCTAATAATTAACCCCAAATATCCCTAATTAACCCCAAATATCCCTAATTAACCCCAAATATCCCTAATAATTAACCCCAAATATCCCTAATTAACCCCAAATATCCCTAATTAACCCCAAATATCCCTAATTAACCCCAAATATCCCAAATAATTAACCCCAAAGATCCCTAATAATTAACCCCAAATATCCCTAATTAACCCCAAATATCCCTAATAATTAACCCCAAATATCCCTAATAATTAACCCCAAATATCCCTAATAATTAACCCCAAATATCCCTAATTAACCCCAAATATCCCTAATTAACCCCAAATATCCCTAATAATTAACCCCAAATATCCCTAATTAACCCCAAATATCCCTAATTAACCCCAAATATCCCTAATTAACCCCAAATATCCCTAATTAACCCCAAAGATCCCTGGAATTCCAACCATTCCCACCTCTGACCACAACTTCCTTCCTTCCTCCTCCCAGCTGTGGCGAGGAGGGAAAAATTCCAGGAATTTACCTGCGAATGGATCCGGATGAGTTTGATCCCAAATCGTGGAGCTGAAAATTCCTGAATAAATCCTGTTTTTTCCCATAATTTCCTGATTAAAACCTTTTTTCCCCCATAATTTCCGGATTAAAACCCTTTTTTCCCCAAAAATTTCCTGACTAAAATCCTTTTTTTTCCCATAATTTCCTGATTAAAAACCTTTTTTTCATGATTTTCTGACTAAATCCTTTTTCCCCATAATTTTCTGATTAAAAATTTTCTGATTTTCCCCATAATTTCCTGACTAAAACCCTTTTTTTCCCCATAATTTCCTGATTAAAACCCTTTTTTCCCCCAAAATTTCCTGACTAAAATCCTTTTCTTTCCCATAATTTCCTGATTAAAAACCTTCTTTCCCATAATTTCCTGATTAAAACCCTTTTTTCCCCATAATTTCTGGATTAAACCCTTTTTTCCCATAATTTCCTGATTAAAACACATTTTCCCCATAATTTCCTGACTAAAAACCTTGTTTTCCCATAATTTCCTGATTAAAAACCTTTTTCCCATAATTTCCTGATTAAAAGTTTCCTGATTTTCCCCATAATTTCCTGATTTTCTGACTAAAATCCTTTTTTCCCATAATTTCCTGATTAAAACCTTTTTTCCCATAATTTCCTGATTAAATATTTCCTGATTTTCCCCATAATTTCCTGATAAAAAACCCTTTTTTCCCATGATTTCCTGATTAAAAGTTTCCTGATTTTCCCATAATTTCCTGATTTTCTGACTAAAATCTTTTTTTTCCCATAATTTCCTGATTAAAACCCTTTTTCCCCAAAAAATTTCCTGACTAAAACCCTTTTTATCCCCAAAATTTCCTGACTAAAATCCTTTTTTTTCCCATAATTTCCTGATTAAAAACCTTTTCTTTCCCATAATTTCCTGATAAAAACCTTTTTCCATTATTTCCTGACTAAAACCCTTTTTCCCCCATAATTTCCTGATTAAAAACCTTTTTTTCCATGATTTTCTGACTAAATCCTTTTTTCCCATAATTTCCTGAAAAAAATCCTTTTTTCCGTTATTTCCTGATTAAAAACCCTTTTTTCCCATAATTTCCTGATTAAAAACCTTTTTCCCCATAATTTCCTGATTAAAAATTTTCTGATTTTCCCCATAATTTACTGATTTTCTGACTAAAATCCTTTTCTTTCCCATAATTTCCTGATTAAAAATTTCCTGATTTTCCCCATAATTTTCTGACTAAAAACCTTTTTTTCCCATAATTTCCTGACTAAAACACATTTTTCCCCATAATTTCCGGATTAAAACCCTTTTTTCCCCAAAATTTCGTGACTAAAATGCTTTTCTTTTCCCATAATTTCCTGATTAAAAACCTTTTTTCCCATAATTTCCTGATTAAAAATTTCCTGATTTTCCCCATAATTTCCTGATTTTCTGACTAAAACCCTTTTTTTCCCATAATTTCCTGATTAAAAACCTTTTTTTCCATAATTTCCTCACCAAAAACCTTTTATTCCATAATTCCCAAAACCTTTTCCACGACCCCAAAATTCCACAAAAATTTCACAGATTTAATCCCTTTTTTCATCTTTTCATTATAAATATTATTAAAGGATTAATTCTCTTTTATTTCACTCCACATTTTTTGGCCAAAATCACCACTTAATTCCCATTTTTTTCCCCTTTTCCTCCCATTTTTCCTCCATTTTCCACACATTTAATCCCATTTTTCACCATTTCATTATAAATATTATTAAAGAATTAATTCCCTTTTATTTCACTCCATATTTTTTTGCCAAAATCACCACTTAATTCCCATTTTTTTCCCCTTTCCTGCCATTTTCCCCCCATTTTCCACAGATTTAATCCCTTTTTTCACCTTTTCATTATAAAAATTCTAAAAGGATTAATTCCCTTTTATTTCACTCCATATTTTTTGGCCAAAATCATGACTTAATTCCCATTTTTTCCCATTTCCTGCCATTTTTTCCCCCATTTTCCACCCATTTAATCCCTTTTTTCGCCTTTTCATTATAAATTATTATTAAAGAATTAATTCCCTTTTTTTTCACTCCATTTTTTTTGGCCAAAATCCCATTTTTCTCTCGGATTTCTTTGTCACCTCCAGCCTGGTGATGACAAAAGGCGATTTGGAAACGACTTTGGCCACCATTTGGATTTCAGTGGAATTTTTTCCTCTCCCTCCCCAGACGTTCCACACCTTTATTATCTCTTAATAACAGGTTGGGATTTGATTTCTGCATTCCCAGACAGGGTGGAGAAATTCTGTCTGCAGCTCGGGAGCTTGGGCTAGAAAAATTGGATTTTTTTTGGGTTTTTTTTTATTATTTTTTATTATTTTCTTTTTATTTTTTATTGTTTTTTATTGTTTTAAAGTTTTTTATTATTATTTTTAATTATTTTTTAAAAATTTTTATTATTATTATTATTATTTATTATTTTTTATTATTTTCCATTATTTTATTTTTTATTATTTTTTATTATTTTTTACTATTTTTACCTTTTTTTTAATTATTATTTTGGAGTTTTTTACTATTATTTTTAAATATTTTTAAAACTTTTAAATTATTTTTTATTGTTTTTTATTGTTTTTTATTGTTTTTTGTTTTTTATTGTTTTTTATTGTTTTTTATTGTTTTTATTATTTTTTTTATTATTTTTAATTCATTTTTATTTATTTTTATTATTTTAAAGCTTTTTATTCTTATTTTTAACTATTTTTAATTTTTTCAATTATTTTGTATTATTTTTTACTATTTTTTTTTTATTATTATTTTTATTTTTAAGTTTTTTATTAGTATTATTTTTAAGTGGATTTTAACACTTTAAGTGGATTTTAATACTTTAAATTTCAATGAATTTTAACATTTTAAATGGATTTCTACACTTTAAGTGAATTTTAACACTTTAAGTGGATTTTAACACCTTAAATTTAAGTGAATTTTAGCATTTTAAGTGGATTTTAACACCTTAAATTTAAGTGAATTTTAGCATTTTAAGTGGATTTCAAATTTAAATTTAAAGCAGATTTACCTCCAAAAAAACCCCAACCTCTGAAAACCAAAATTGTATCTAAAAATCGAATTTCCACCAACATTTTCAAGGTTCTCTCAGGACAAAAACATCACCCAGACGACGATTTCCTCATCCAATTAGCAGGAATTGCTCCACATTAACACGTCAGCACGGCGATTAATTAGATTGCTAATTAATTAAGGCCCAACCTTTCCCCCAATTACCACTTTTCGCAAACGGAAATGAAGATATTTTGGGATCCGAAGATGTGAGAAAAGACAAAAATTGACAAAAAAGTCAATTTTTATTGCTGCAGGGGAATTTACAACTCTGGGGAAAGACAAAAGGGAAAAAATTGGGATTTTCCACCACCAAATGTTGACAGAACCTTCCGGAATTCCCGAAAATATTGGGGAAATTCCGGAGGGGAAGGGAAAACTCGGGGAGGGAAAATTCGGGGAATACGTGGAGAGAATATTTTATTTTGGGAAGGTGAGATGATCAGAGTCCTCGCCGAGCTGCCGACGGGATCGGGTTGGGGTTCTGTCCCGAAATCCATGGGGTTGGGATTGGGATGGGATTGGGGTGGGATGGGATTGGGATCGGGATGGGATTGGGATTGGGATCAGGATCAGAATGGGATTGGGGTTGGGGTTGGGATTGGGATCGGGATCAGGATCAGGATCAGGGTCAGAATGGGATTGGGGATGGGATGGGATGGGGATTGGGATTGGGGATGGGATTGGGGATGGGATTGGGGATGGATTGGGATTGGGATTGGGGATGGAATGGGATTGGGATTGGATTGGGATTGGGGATGGAATGGGATTGGGATTGGATGGGATTGGGGTGGGATTGGGATGGGATTGGGATGGGATTGGGATCAGGATGGGATGGGGAATGGGATGGGATTGGGGTTGGATGGGATGGGATTGGGGTGGGATTGGGATGGGATTGGGATGGGATTGGGATTGGGATTGGGATGGGATTGGGATGGGATTGGGATTGGGATTGGGATGGGATTGGGATGGGATTGGGATTGGGATGGGATGGGATTGGGATTGGGATTGGGATTGGGATTGGGATGGGATGGGGATGGGATTGGGATCAGGATGGGATTAGGATGAAGATCATGATGGTGATCAGGATCAGGATCAGGATAGGGATTGGGATCAAGATTGGGATCAGGATTGGGATCAGAATGGGATCGGGATCAGGATCATTATAGTGATCAGGATCAGGATGGGATGGGATGAGATCAGGATCGAGATCAGGATCAGGATTGGGATCAGGATGGGATCGAGATCGAGATCGAGATTGAGATCAGGATTAGGATAAGGACCAGGATCCGGATGAGATTAGGATCAGGATCATGATCGGGATCAGGATTGGGATCGGAATGGGGATCAGGATGGGATGGGATGAGATCAGGATCGAGATCGAGATCAGGACAGGATTGGGATCAGGATCAGGATCGAGATTGGGATCAGGATTCAGATCAGGATTTGGATCGGGATGGGATCAGGATCAGGATCGGGATCGGGATCAGGATGGGATCGAGATTGGGATCAAGATCGAGATCAGGATCATGATTGGGATCAGGATCGGGATGGGATCGGATCGAGATCAGGGTTAGGATCAGGATCCGGATCAGGATTAGGATCAGGATCAGGATGGGATTGGGATGGGATCAGGATCAGGATCGTTGGGATCATTGGGATCCAGATGGGATCAGGATCGAATCATCGGGATCAGGATCAGATCAGGATCATCGGGATGGGATCAGGATGGAATCATTGGGATGGGCTCAGGATCAGGATCATCGGGATCAGGATCAGATCAGGATCAGGATCAGGATCGGGATCATCGGGATGGGATCAGGATGGAATCACCAGGATCAGGACCAGGATCAGATCAGGATGGAATCACCGGGATCAGGATCAGGATCAGATCAGGATGGAATCACCAGGATCAGCATCAGGACCAGGATCAGATCAGGATGGGCTCAGCATCAGCATCAGGATCATCAGGATGGGACCAGGATCACCCCAGGCCACCCTCAGCACGGCCGGGAGCACGCCGGCTCCAGACACACCGCCTCGCAGCTCTCCACGCACTTGGTGACGCCGCAAACCTCCGTCTGCTCCACGCACTTGGTGCCACACGCCTCGGGGCACTGCGGGGGACACTGCGGGGGACAGCCGGTGGCACAGACATCCACGCACTGCGGGGGACAGCCGGTGGCACACTGGGTGGCACAGACATCCACACACTGCGGGGGACAAACGTCCACGCACTGCGGGGGACAGCTGGTGGCACACTGGGCGTCACAGGGCGCCTGGCACACCTCGACACACTGCGGGGCACAGCTGGTGGCACACTGGGTGGCACAGACGTCGACACACTGCGGGGGACAGCTGGTGACACACTGGGTGGCACAGACGTCGACACACTGCGGGGGACAGCTGGTGACACACTGGGTGGCGCAGGGCGCCTGGCACACCTCGACGCACTGCTCGGCGCAGGGCTCGGCGCATTTCTTGGCGCATTTCTGCAGGCAGATGGGAGGAGGCAGGCAGGGCTGCTTGCACTGCTCGTAGTAGTAGGACATCCTGCGGGAGGTTGGGAAAATTTGGGGGAAAAAAGCTGGAAAAAAGGAAAAAAATTGGGGTGTCAGTGGGTGATTGTTGAGGAGGGATTTGGGGTTTTGGGGTTGGGATGAGGGAAGGAATGGTGGGAAAGGGATTTGGGGTTGATTCGTCACTAAAATCCCTTTTTCCCAACAATTCCCAAAACCTTTTCCATGTCCCCAGAATGTCACCAAAACTGGAAAATTCCCTGAATCTGAGGCAAATTCCTTGGATCCCCAAAGGTTTGAGTTGCTTGGGAAGAATCTGAGGTATGAGGAATGGTGGGAAAAGGATTTTGGGTTGATTCCTGACTAAAATCCCTTTTTCCCCCAATTCCCAAAACCTTCTCCATGTCCCCAAGATGTCACCAAAGTGGTAAATTCCTTGAATCCCCAAATGTTTGGTTTCCTCGGGAAAAATTCGAGGTGCAACGAATATTGGGAAAAGGATTTTGTGTTGATTCCTGACTAAAAACTCTTTTTCCCCCAATTCCCAAAACCTTTTCCATGTCCCCAGAATGTCACCAAAACTGGAAAATTCCTTGGATCTTCGAAGGTTTGGTTTCTCAGGAGGAATTCAAGATATGAGGAATGTTGGGAAAAGGATTTTGGGTTGATTCCTCCCTAAAATCCCTTTTTCCCCCAATTCCCAAAACCTTTTCCATGTCCCCAAAATTCCTAGAATCCCCAAAGGTTTGGTTTCCTCGGGAAAAATTCGAGGTGCAAGGAATGTTGGGAAAAGGATTTTTTGTTGATTCCTCACTAAAATCCCTTTTTTCCCCAATTCCCAAAACCTTTTCCATGTCCCCAGAATGTCACCAAAACTGGAAAATTCCTAGAATCCCCAAAGGTTTGGTTTCCTCGGGAGGAATTCAAGATATGAGGAATGTTGGGAAAAGGATTTTGGGTTAATTCCTCCCTAAAATCCCTTTTTTCCCCAATTCCCAAAACCTTTTCCATGTCCCCAAGATGTCACCTAAGTGGAAAATTCCTAGAATCCCCAAAGGTTTGGGTTCCTCGGGAGGAATTCAAGATATGAGGAATGGTGGGAAAAGGATTTTGGGTTAATTCCTCACTAAAATCCCTTTTTTCCCTAATTCCCAAAACCTTTTCCATGTCCTCAAGATGTCACCAAAACTGGAAAATTCCCTGAATCCGAGGCAAATTCCTTGAATCCCCAAATATTTGAGTTCTTCGGGAGGAATTTGAGGTGCAACAAATGTTGGGAAAAGGATTTTGGGTTGATTCCTCACTAAAACCCTTTTTCCCCCAATTCCCAAAACCTTTTCCATGTCCCCAGAATGTCACCAAAACTGGAAAATTCCTAGAATTCCCAAAGGTTTGGTTTCCTCAGGAGGAATTCAAGATATGAGGAATGCTGGGAAAAGGATTTTGGGTTGATTCCTGACTAAAATCCCTTTTTCCCCCAATTCCCAAAACCTTTTCCATGTCCTCAAGATGTCACGAAAGTGGTAAATTCCTAGAATTCCCAAAGATTTGCGTTCTTCAGGAGGAATTTGAGGTGCAACAAATGTTGGGAAAAGGATTTTGAGTTGATTCCTGACTAAAATCCCTTTTTTCCCCAATTCCCAAAACCTTTTCCATGTCCCCAAAATTCCTAGAATCCCCAAAGGTTTGGTTTCCTCGGGAAAAATTCGAGGTGCAAGGAATGTTGGGAAAAGGATTTTTTGTTGATTCCTGACTAAAATCCCTTTTTTCCCCAATTCCCAAAACCTTTTCCATGTCCCCAAGATGTCACCAAAGTGGCAAATGCCTTGGATCCCCAAAGGTTTGAGTTCCTTGGGAAGAATCTGAGGTATGAGGAATGGTGGGAAAAGGATTTTGGTTTGATTCCTGACTAAAATCCCTTTTTCCCCCAACTTCCAAAACCTTTCCATGTCCCCAGAATGTCACCAAAGCGGCAAATTCCAAGAATCTCCAAAGGTTTGGTTTCCTTTGGAGGAATTCAAGATATGAAGAATGTTGAGAAAAGGATTTTGGGTTAATTCCTCACTAAAATCCCTTTTTTCCCCCAATTCCCAAAACCTTTTCCGTGTCCCCAGAATGTCACCAAAACTGGAAAATTCCCTGAATCCGAGGCAAATTCCTTGGATCCCCAAAGGTTTGGTTTCCTCGGGAAAAGTTCGACGTGCAAGGAAAAGGATTTTGTGTTGATTCCTCACTAGAATCCCTTTTCCCCAATTCCCAAAACCTTTTCCATGTCCTCAAGATGTCACCAAAGTGACAAATTCCTAGAATTCCCAAAGGCTTGATTTCCTTGGGAGGAATTTGCAACAAATATTGGGAAAAGGATTTTGGGTTGATTCCTAACTAAAATCCCTTTTTTCCCCAATTCCCAAAACCTTTTCCATGTCCTCACGATGTCACCAAAGTGGCAAATTCCTTGAATCCCCAAATGTTTGGTTTCCGCGGGAAAAATTCGAGGTGCAAGGAATGGTGAGAAAAGGATTTTTTGTTGATTCCTGACTAAAATCCCTTTTCCCCCAATTCCCAAAATATTTTCCATGTCCCCAAGATGTCACCAAAACTGGAAAATTCCTAGAATCCCCAAAGGTTTGGTTTCCTCAGGAGGAATTCAAGATATGAGGAATGGTGGGAAAAGGATTTTGGGTTGATTCCTGACTAAAATCCTTTTTCCCCAATTCCCAAAACCTTTGCCATGTCCCCAAGATGTCACCAAAGTGGAAAATTCCTTGAATCCCCAAAGGTTTGGTTTCCTCAGGAAAAGTTCGAGGTGCAAGGAATGTTGGGAAAAGGATTTTGGGTTGATTCCTGACTAAAATCCCTTTTTTCCCCAATTCCCAAAACCTTTTCCATGTCCCCAAGATGCCACCAAAACTGGAAAATTCCCTGAATCCGAGGCAAATTCCTTGAATCCCCAAATATTTGAGTTCTTCGGGAGGAATTTGAGGTGCAACAAATGTTGGGAAAAGGATTTTGGGTTGATTCCTGACTAAAATCCCTTTTTTCCCCAATTCCCAAAACCTCTTCCATGTCCCCAAGATGTCACCAAAGTGGCATCTCCGAGTCACCCCTGAGGCAAATTCCTTTGGATCCCCAAAAATCTGAATTTCCTCGGGAAAAATTCCAGATGCAAATTCCTCATTTCCCCACTGATCTTCCCGGGAATTTCTCCTCCAGGAGATGGAGTTGTTCTCCCTGATTCCCAAAATATTTTCCACGTCCCCAAGAATGTCACCAAAGTGGCATCTCCGAGTCACCCCTGAGGCAAATTCCTTTGGATCCCCAAAAATTTGAATTTCCTCGGGAAAAATTCCAGATGGAAATTCCTCCCAGCTCTTCGGGAAATGACGATGATCCTCCAAGGGATCAAATCCAAAATTTCCCGGTGGTAAAAATTCCGGGATAAAAAATGCCGAGAAGATGAAAATTCCCTGAAGATAAAGATTCCCTGATAAAAAAATTTCCTGATGATAAAAATTCCGTGATAAAAAAAATGCCGAGAAGATAAAAATTTCATGATAAAGATTCCCTAATAAAAATGCCCTGATGATAAAAATTCCATGAAGATAAAGATTCCTTGATAAAAATTCCCTGATGAATACAAATTCCATTATAAAAATTCCCTGACAATAAAAACTCCCTGATGATAAAAATTCCCTAATAAAAAATTCCTGATAAAAATTCCCTGACGATAAAAATTCCCTGAAGATAAAGATCCTCTGATGATAAAAATTCCCTGATGAATACAAATTCCATGATGATAAAAATTCCCTGATAAAAACTCCCTGAAGATAAAAATCCCCTGATGAACCCAAATTCCCTGACGATAAAAATTCCCCAATAAAAAATTCCTGATAAAAATCCCCTGATGAACACAAATTCTCCGATGATAAAAATTCCCTAATAAAAAATTCCAGACAAAAACCCCCCAAAGATAAAAATCCCTTGAAGAACCCAACCTCCCTGATAAACCTCCCTGACAATAAATTCCCTAATAAAAAATTCCTGATAAAAATTCCCTGACGATAAAAATTCCCTGATGATAAAAATTCCCTTATTATAAAGATTCCTAATAAAAATTCCCTGATGAATACAAATTAATTCAAATTCCCTGAAGATAAAGATCCTCTGATGAACACTAATTCCATGATGATTAAAAATTCCCTGACAATAAAAATTCCCTAATTAAAAATTCCTCATAAAAATTCCCCGAAGATTCCCCAATGAACACAAATTCCATGATAAAAATTCCCTGACGATAAAAATTCCAGATAAAAATTCCCTGACTATAATAATTGCCTAATGATAAAAATTCCCTGATGATAAAAATTCCGTGATAAAAATTCCCAGATAAAAACTCCCCGATGATAAAAATTCCCTTACGATAAAAATTCCAGATAAAAATTCCCTGATAATAAAACTCCCCAACCTCACCCAACCTCCCTGATAAAAACTCCCTGATGATAAAAATTCCCTGAAGATAAAAATTCCAGATAAAAATTCCCTGACTATAATAATTGCCTTATGATAAAAATTCCCTTATGATAAAAATTCCAGATAAAAATTCCCTGACGATAAAAACTCCCTGACGATAAAAATTCCCTGATGATAAAAACTCCCCGATGATAAAAATTCCCTAATAAAAAATTCCAGACAAAAATTCCCTGATAATAAAACTCCCTTGAAGAACCCAACCTCCCCCAACCTCCCTTCCAGCACCCCTCAGATCTCACCGAGCCGCCGATCCTGCCGAGCGACGCGAAGCCAAAGGCGCTTGGGAACCTCCAAACGCCAACCTTTTATCCATCCGGAGCGACGTCAGCCCGGGAAGCGGCCAGCCCGGAGCGATGGACAGCTGACCACAGGCTGCTGACCGCAAACTGCCCCGACCGGCTCCCAGCGGCATGCTTCGCATGCTTTCTGCAGCCCAAATTTCCGTGGGAAGTCGCTCGTGATGGTGAGACGGCGCTGGTCCTTCCTGGCCTTGGGGTTCCTGGAGGAGTGATTAAAAATTTGGCGTTAATTGGGATTTTGAATGGGATTTGATGTCTTGTTTTCATAAATGTTGGGTTTTTCTGATTGGGATGTTGAGACGTCAACATCCTTGTGGTTGGCAGAGGAGTAATTAAAAAATTCGGCAACAATTGAGTTTTTTGCCGAGGGAATGGTGGATTAATTAAAAAATTTGGCATTAATTGGATTTTCGCAGAGGGAAATGGTGGAGTAATTAAAAAATTCGGCATTAATTTGGTTTTTGAAAGGGATTTAATGTCTTATTTTCATAAATGTTGGGTTTTCTGATTGGGGTGTTGAGACGGCTCTGGTCCTTCCTGGCCTTGGGGTTGGCAGAGGAGTAATTAAAAAATCAGGATTAATTGGGTTTTTTGCAGAGGGAATGGTGGAGTAATTAAAAAAATCAGGATTAATTTGATTTTTGAAAGGGATTTAATGTCTTATTTCCATGATTAATTGGGTTTTTCTGATTGGGGTGTTGAGACGACGCTGGTCCTTCCTGGCCTTGGGGTTGGCAGAGGGAATGGTGGAGTAATTAAAAAAATCAGGATTAATTGGGTTTTTTGAATGGGATTTGATGTCTTGTTTTCATAAATGTTGGGTTTTTCTGGTTGGGATGTTGGGACGACTCTGGTCCTTCCTGGCCTTGGGGTTGGAGGAGGAGCAATTAAAAATTTGGTGTTAATTGGGATTTTCGCAGAGGGAAATGGTGGAGTAATTAAAAAATTCGGCATTAATTTGGTTTTTGAAAGGGATTTGATGTCTGATTTCCATAAATTTTGGGTTTTCTGAGTGGGATGTTGAGGCAACTCTGGTCCTTCCTGGCCTTGGGGTTGGAGGAGGAGTAATTAAAAAATCAGGATTAATTGGGATTTTGCAGAGGGAATGGTGGAGTAATTAAAAAATTTGGCATTAATTTGATTTTTGAAAGGGATTTGATGTCTTGTTTTCGTAAATGTTGGGTTTTTCTGATTGGGATGGTGAGGCAACTCTGGTCCTTCCTGGCCTTGGGGTTCCTGGAGGAGTGATTAAAAATTTGGTGTTAATTGGGTTTTTGAATGGGATTTAATGTCTGATTTCCATAAATTTTGGGGTTTTCTGATTGGGATGTTGAGATGACTCTGGTCCTTCCTGGCCTTGGGGTTCCTGGAGGAGTGATTAAAAATTTGGCATTAATTGGGATTTTCGCAGAGGGAAATGGTGGAGTAATTAAAAAATTGGCATTAATTTGATTTTTGAAAGGAATTTAATATCTTGTTTTTGTAAATGTTGGGTTTTTCTGATTGGGGTGTTGAGACAATCTTGATCCATCCTGGCCTTGTGGTTGGCAGAGGAGTAATTAAAAAAATCTGCATTAATTGGGATTTTGCAGAGGGAATGGTGGAGTAATTAAAAAAATCAGGATTAATTTGATTTTTGAAAGGGATTTAAGGTCTTGTTTTCGTAAATGTTGGGTTTTTCTGATTGGGATGTTGAGATGACTCTGGTCCTTCCTGGCCTTGGGGTTGGTGGAGGAGTGATTAAAAATTTGGCGTTAATTGGGTTTTTCGCAGAGGGAAATGGTGGAGTAATTAAAAAATTCGGCATTAATTGGGATTTTGAAAGGGATTTGATGTCTTATTTCCATAAATTTTGGGTTTTCTGATTGGGATGGTGAGGCAACTCTGGTCCTTCCTGGCCTTGGGGTTGGTGGAGGAGTGATTAAAAACTTGGTGTTAATTGGGTTTTTCGCAGAGGAAATGGTGGAGTAATTAAAAAATTCGGCATTAATTTGGTTTTTGAAAGGGATTTGATGTCTTGTTTTCATAAATGTTGGTTTTTCTGATTGGGATGTTGAGAAGACTTTGATCCATCCCGGCCTTGGGGTTCACAGAGGGAATGGTGGAGTAATTAAAAAATTTGGCATTAATTGGGATTTTGAAAGGGATTTGATGTCTGATTTCCATAAATTTTGGGTTTTCTGACTGGGGTGTTGAGATGACTCTGGTCCTTCCTGGCCTTGGGGTTGGAGGAGGAGTGATTAAAAATTTGGCGTTAATTGGGTTTTTGAATTGGATTTGATGTCTTGTTTTCATAAATGTTGGGTTTTTCTGATTGGGATGTTGAGACGTCAACATCCTTGTGGTTGGCAGTGGAGTAATTAAAAAATTCGGCATTAATTGGGTTTTTCGCAGAGGGAAATGGTGGAGTAATTAAAAAATTTGGCATTAATTTGATTTTTGAAAGGGATTTAAGGTCTTATTTCCATAAATTTTGGGATTTTCTGGTTAGGATGTTGAGACAATCTTGATCCATCCTGGCCTTGTGGTTCCTGGCAGAGTAATTTAAAAATTCAGCATTAATTGGGATTTTTGCAGAGGGAATGGTGGAGTAATTAAAAAATCAGGATTAATTTGATTTTTGAAAGGGATTTAAGGTCTTGTTTTCGTAAATGTTGGGTTTTTCTGATTGGGATGTTGAGACGACTCTGGTCCTTCCTGGCCTTGTGGTTGGCAGAGGAGTAATTAAAAAAATTTGCATTAATTGGGATTTTTGCAGAGGGAAATGGTGGAGTAATTAAAAAAATCAGGATTAATTTGATTTTTGAAAAGGATTTAATGTCTTATTTCCATTTTTAAGTTCAAATTAATTTTTTATTTTATTTTATTTTATTTTATTTTATTTTATTTTATTTCTGTTGTTTTAATTCAATTTATTTTTGTCACCATTCCCTGAAAATATGGAAAATCATATCCCAAACCATCCCAAAAAAATGCAAAAAGGGACAAAAATCCCCCCAAAAAATTCCTGTAATCACATCCTGTTTACATCCCAAACCTGGAAAATTCCACACGTCGTGGAATTCCAATTTTTCCCAGGAATTCCACTGGAATTTCCACATTTTTTGCCAACTCATCTTTTCCACTCACTCAGGGAATAATTTGGGACCTGAATTATTATAGAAAAGTGATTTTTGTATATTATTTTATTTATTATTAGTTTTATTTTTTATTTTATTTATTATATGTT
This sequence comes from Lichenostomus cassidix, assembly GCF_008360975.1. NCBI lineage: Eukaryota > Metazoa > Chordata > Aves > Passeriformes > Meliphagidae > Lichenostomus > Lichenostomus cassidix. The sequence goes on from NC_139505.1 coordinate 2,868,406, forward strand.
ATTATAGATATTATATTTATTTTATTTATTTTGTAATTATTTTATTTATTATTAATGTATTTATATATTTTTATTTTATTTTTTATTATATTTATTATATTATTATAGATATTATATTTATTTTATTTATTTTTTATTATTTTATTTATTATTAATGTATTTATATATATTTTATTTATTAAATAAAAGTGATTATATAATAATATAATAATAACATAATAATAAACAATAATAATATAAATAGAATTATTATTATATTTATAATAATATAATAAATAAAAATATGTAATAAATATATTACTAATAATATAATAATATTATATAATATATTATAATATAATAATAATGATTATTATTGTATAAAAGTGATTTATTTATCCTAAAAACCTCTTTTTTCCACAGAAGGAGAAACCACACCAGAGAAAAATTGGATTTAGGAGATGAATTTTTAGTTTCTCTCCTCATTTTCTCCTCCTCGAGCTGCTCGGAGTGGAAATTCCTAATTTCCACTAAATTCCTAATTTTCCCCCAGGAAATTCCTAATTTCCCCCCAAGAAATTCCTAATTTCCCCCCAAGAAATTCCTAATTTCCCCCAAGAAATCCCTAATTTCCCCTAAATTCCTAATTTCCAGGAAATTCCTAATTTCCCCCCAAGAAATTCCTAATTTCCCCCCAGGAAATTCCTAATTTCCCCCCAAGAAATTCCTAATTTTCCCCCAGGAAATTCCTAATTTCCCCCAAGAAATTCCTAATTTTCCCAAGAAAAATCCCAAATTCTGGTTGGATCAACTCCTCATTATCCTCCAAACCAACAAGTCCTACAACTCCCTTTCTACTCGGAGTTAATCTACACCTGGTTGTTACTTTGGAGTTATTTTATCCTAAAAACCTCTTTTTTCCACGGAAGGAGAAACCACACCGGAGAAAAATTGGATTTAGGAGATGAATTTTTAGTTTCTCTCCTCATTTTCTCCTCCTCGAGCTGCTCGGAGTTGGAAATTCCTAATTTCCACTAAACTCCTAATTTCCACTAAATTCCTAATTTCCACTAAATTCCTAATTTCCTCCCAAGAAATTCCTAATTTTCCTCCCAGGAAATTCCTAATTTCCCCCAAGAAATTCCTAATTTCCTCCCAGGAAATTCCTAATTTCCCCCCAAGAAATTCCTAATTTCCCCCCAAGAAATTCCTAATTTCCCCCAAGAAATTCCTAATTTCCCCCAAGAAATTCCTAATTTTCCCCCAAGAAATTCCTAATTTCCACTAAATTCCTAATTTCCCCCCAAGAAATTCCTAATTTCCCCCCAAGAAATTCCTAATTTTCCCCCAGGAAATTCCTGATTTTCCCAAGAAAAATCCCAAATTCCTGTTGGATCAACTCCTCATTATCCTCCAAACCAACAAGTCCTACAACTCCCTTTCTACTCGGAGTTATTTCACACCTGGTTGTTACTTCGGAGTTAATCTACACCTGGTTGTTACTTTGGAGTTATTTTATCCTAAAAACCTCTTTTTTCCACGGAAGGAGAAACTATACCAGAGAGAAATTGGATTTAGGAGATGAATTTTTAGTTTCTCTCCTCATTTTCTCCTCCTCGAGCTGCTCAGAGTTGGAATTTCCCCCCAAGAAATTCCTAATTTTCCCCCAGGAAATTCCTAATTTCCCCCCAAGAAATTCCTAATTTCCCCCCAAGAAATTCCTGATTTCCACTAAATTCCTAATTTCCACTAAATTCCTAATTTCCAGGAAATTCCTAATTTCCACTAAATTCCTAATTTCCCCCCAGGAAATTCCTAATTTTCCCCCAAGAAATTCCTAATTTTCCCGATAAAAATCCCAAATTCTGGATTTGGGATTTGGGAAATGTTGGGAACATGGCGGGGTTTGGCTCGTTCGCCCTAATTGGGGTGAATTTTGGGAATCCCCGCGGCTCGTTAGCCCTAATTGGGGTTAATTTTGGGGATCTGGGTGAGTTGTCATTGTCACGTTGGTGTCACACCAAGTCGGTGACATCCTTTGGTGGCTTCTGGTGATTCCTGCTGGAGTGGTTGGGATTCCAGAGGGAATTTTTGGGGGAAAAATGGGATTTGGAGAAGATTTTTCCTATTTTGTGTGATTTTTTTACCGTTTTCTGTGATTTTTTTCCCATTTTGTGTGATTTTTTCCCCATTTTGTGCGATTTTTTCCCGTTTTGTGTGATTTTTTTCCCGTTATGTGTGATTTTTTTCCCATTTTGTGTGATTTTTTCCCCATTTTGTGCGATTTTTTCCCGTTTTGTGTGATTTTTTCCCATTTTGTGTGATTTTTTTCCCATTTCTTGTGATTTTTTTCCCATTTTGTGTGATTTTTTTCCCATTTTGTGTGATTTTTTTTACCGTTTTGTGTGATTTTTTCCCATTTTGTGTGATTTTTTCCCGTTTTGTGTGATTTTTTCCCATTTTGTGTGATTTTTTCCCATTTTGTGTGATTTTTTCCCATTTTGTGTGATTTTTTCCCATTTTGTGTGATTTTTTTCCCATTTTATGTAATTTTTTTCCCATTTTGTGTGATTTTTTTCCCGTTTTGTGTGATTTTTTTCCCGTTTTGTGTAATTTTTTCCCATTTTGTGTGATTTTTTTTCCCATTTTCTGTGATTTTTTTCCCATTTTCTGTGACTTTTTTCCCGTTTTGTGTGATTTTTTCCCATTTTCTGTGATTTTTTTCCCATTTTCTGTGACTTTTTTCCCGTTTTGTGTGATTTTTTCCCATTTTGTGTAATTTTTTCCCATTATTTTGTGTGATTTTTTTTGCATTTTGCATGATTTTTTTCCCATTTTGTGTGATTTTTTCCCGTTTTGTGTGATTTTTTTCCCATTTTGTGTGATTTTTTTCCCATTTTCTGTGATTTTTTTCCCGTTTTCTGTGATTTTTTTCCATTTTGTGTGATTTTTTTCCCATTCTGGGTGTTTAATCCTTCGGGAAATTTGGATTTTAAATCGTCTCGGAGCAGCAGGGAGGAGAAAAAGTAATTCCAGGTGGCAAAAAAATCCAGATGTTCTTCCTCCCCAGTCGCCTGGATGTTTGTTCCACACCTGGGGAATTCAAAGAGGTGGAGAATTAAAATGGAAAATTAAAACGGAGAAGTAAAATGGAAAATTTAAATGGGAAATTAAAGTGGAGAATTAAAATGGAGAATTAAAACGGAAAATTAAAATGGAAAACTAAAATGAAGAATTAAAACGGAAAATTATTAAAATGGAAAATTAGAATGGAAAATTATTAAAATGCTAAATTGAAATGGAAAATTAAAACGGAAAATTAAAACGGAAAATTAAAACGGAAAATTAAAACGGAGAATTAAAATGGAAAATTATTAAAATGGAAAGTTGAAATGGAAAATTGAAATGGAGAATTAAAATGGAATATTGAAACGGAGAATTAAAACGGAAAATTAAAATGGAAAGTTGAAATGGAAAAGTGAAATGGAAAATTGAAATGGAGAATTAGAATGGAAAATTAGAACGGAAAATTAAAATGGGAAATTAAAACACAAAATTTAAATGGAGAATTAAAACGGAAAATTATTAAAATGGAAAATTAGAATGGAAAATTATTAAAATGGAAAATTAAAATGGAAAATTAAAACGGAAAATTAAAATGGAAAATTAAAATGGAAAATTAGAACGGAAAATTAAAATGGAGAATTAAAATGGAAAATTATTAAAATGGAAAACTAAAATGGAAAATTAAAATGGTAAATTAAAATGGAAAATTTAAATGGGAAATTAAAATGGAAAATTAAAATGGAGAATTAAAACGGAAAATTGAAATGGAAAATTATTAAAATGGAAAGTTGAAATGGAAAATTAAAACGGAGAAGTAAAATGGAAAATTTAAATGGAAAATTAAAATGGAAAGTTGAAATGGAAAATTGAAATGGAAAATTAAAATGGAGAATTAAAATGGGAAATTAAAATGGAGAATTAAAATGGAAAATTAGAATGGAAAATTAGAACGGAAAATTAAAATGGAGAATTAAAATGGAAAATTATTAAAATGGAAAATTAAAATGGAAAATTAAAATGGTAAATTAAAATGGAAAATTAAAACAGAATATTATTAAAATGGAAAATTATTAAAATGGAAAATTATTAAAATGGAGAATTAAAATGGAAAATTATTAAAATGGAAAATTAAAACAGAATATTATTAAAATGGAAAATTAAAATGGAAAATTGAAATGGAAAATTAATAAAATGGAAAATTAAAATGGAAAATAAATTAAACTGTCAGAAAACGCTGCGGAATCCCCCTGGTTGCTGAAATTCCCCGAGTTATAAAATTTCCTCAGAGATCAAAACACTTTTATCCACTCGAGTTAAAAAATTTCTGGAGGAAATCCAGAGATTGTTTTTGTCCTGGAAACGCTGAGAAAATCACCTGAAGGCAAACAGATAAAACAGGAAAGGAATATTTTTAATTAATTTTAATTATTTTTAATTATTTTAAATTATTTTAAATTATTTTTAATTATTTTTAATTATTTTTAATTCTTTTTAATTCTTTTTAATTCTTTTTAATTATTTTTAATTATTTTAAATTATTTTTAATTATTTTTAATTATTTTTAATTCTTTTTCCGTAACCTCAGCCGGTTCTTCCTTCCTGGATTTAATTCTCCTCGTGGTCATTCCTTTCCCGAGCTCTCATCTTCCGGAGGAAACGGGAAAAGAGGGCAGCAGTTGGGATTTGGGTGCCTCAATTTTGGGTTCCTGTTTTGGGTTCCTCATTTTGGGTTCTTCAGTTGAGTTCCTCATTTTGGGTTCCTCAATTTGGGTTCCTCTTTCGGGTTCTTCAATTGGGTTCCTCATTTGGGTTCCTCAATTTGGGTTCCTGTTTTGGGTTCCTCAATTTTGAGTTCCTGTTTTGGGTTCCTCAATTTTGAGTTCCTCATTTGGGTTCCTCTTTTGGGGTTTCTCATTTGGGTTCCTCAATTTTGGGTTCCTCAGTTTTGGGTTCCTCAAGTGAGTTCCTCAATTTTGAATTCCTCAATTTTGGGTTCCTCAATTTTGGGTTCCTCAATTGTGTTCCTCATTTTGGATTCCTCAATTTTAGGTTCCTCAATTTTGGGTTCCTGTTTTGGGTTCCTCAATTTTAGGTTCCTCCATTTGGGTTCCTCAATTTTAGGTTCTGCATTTTGAGTTCCTCAGTTTTGAGTTCCTCAATTTTAGGTTCCTCAATTTTAGGTTCCTCAGTTTTGGATTCCTCAGTTTTGAGTTCCTCAGTTTTGGATTCCTCAGTTTGGGTTCCTCTTTTGGGTTCTTCAATTTTGAGTTCCTCATTTTGGGTTCCTCAGTTTTGATTTCCTCAATTTTGGATTCCTCATTTTGGGTTCCTCAATTTTGGGTTCCTGTTTTGGGTTCCTTTTTTGGGTTCCTCATTTTGAGTTCTTCAATTTTGGATTCATCAATTTTGGGTTCCTCAGTTCTGAGTTCCTCAATTTGGGTTCCTCTTTTGGGTTCCTCTTTTGGGTTCCTCATTTGGGTTCCTCAATTTTGGATTCCTCATTCTGGGTTCCTCTTTTGGGTTCCTCTTTTGGGTTTCTCATTTTGGGTTTCTCTTTTGGATTCCTCAATTTTGAGTTCCTCAATTTTGGGTTCCTCAGTTTTGGGTTCCTCAATTTGGGTTCCTCAATTTTGGATTCCTCATTTTGGGTTCCTCTTTTGGGTTCCTCATTTTGGGTTCCTCATTTGAGCTCCTCAGTTTTGGGTTCCTCAATTTTGAGTTCATCAATTTTGAATTCCTCAATTTTGGGTTCCTCAGTTTTGAGTTCCTCATTTAGGTTCCTCATTTAGGTTCCTCCAGGAGCCACGAGGTCACCGCCTGACCCAAATTGTCCCCTGGGGCAGGACAGAAGTGCCACTTGTCCCCACGTGAGGCTGAGTTGTCCTCTCCTCCCTCATCCCTCTGGAATTCCAGCAATTCCAGGATTTCCTGGAGCCAAAATTCAGCTCCTCCTTGGGAGGAACGAGAATTAGGATTCCCAACTTCTCCAGGACCTCCTGGGGATGAGGAGAGAGGAAAAATTTGGGATGATGGAGGTTGGGTTGGAACCAACCAGGTGTGGAAAAACCAGAAAAATGGGGAAAATCCCTGATTTTTGTGGGATTTTTTCAGAAAAACCTGGAAAAAAACTCATTTTTGTGCACAGAAAAATGGGAATTCTGCAGAGGATTGGAGGAGTTTGATCCCAAATCCCAGATTTGGGGGATTGTTGGGAAAATTTGGGATGATGGAGGTTGGGATGGAACCAACCAGGTGTGGAAAAACCAGAAAAATGGGGAAAATCCCTAATTTTTGTGGGATTTTTCAGAAAAACCTGGAAAAAAAAACATTTTCGTGCGCGGAAAAATGGGAATTCTGCAGAGGATTGGAGGAGTTTGATCCCAAATCCCAGATTTGGGGGAATTGAGGAAAAATTTGGGATGGTGGAGGTTGGGATGGAACCAACCAGGTGTGGAAGAACCAGAAAAATGGGGAAAATCCCTGATTTTTGTGGGAATTGTTCAGAAAAACCTGGAAAAAACCTCATTTTTTGTGCAGGAAAATGGGAATTCTGCAGAGGATTGGAGGAGTTTGATCCCAAATCCCAGATTTGGGGGATTGAGGAAAATTTGGGATGATGGAGGTTGGGATGGAACCAACCAGGTGTGGAAGAACCAGGAAAATGGGGAAAATCCCTGATTTTTGGGGGATTTTTTCAGAAAAATTTGGGAAAAAACCTCATTTTCTTGTGTGGAAAAATGGGAATTCTGCACAGGATTGGAGGAGTTTGATCCCAAATCCCAGATTTGGGGGAATTGAGGAAAATTTGGGATGATGGAGGTTGGGATGGAACCAACCAGGTGTGGAAGAACCAGAAAAATGGGGAAAATCCCTGATTTTTGGGGGATTTTTTCAGAAAAATTTGGGAAAAAAACTCATTTTCTTGCGCGGAAAAATGGGAATTCTGCACAGGATTGGAGGAGTTTGATCCCAAATCCCAGATTTGGGGGATTGTTGGGAAAATTTGGGATGATGGAGGTTAGGATGGAGGTGTGGGTGGGGTTGTTTTTGTGGGTTTTTGTTGGTTTTTTGGTGGGTTTGGGTTGGGGGTTTGTTGTTTGGGGGTGAGGAAAATTTGGGATGATGGAGGTTGGGTGGAACCAACCAGGTGTGGAAAAACCAGAAAATGGGGAAAATCCCTGATTTTTGTGGGATTTTTTCAGAAAAACCTGGAAAAAAACTCATTTTTGTGCAGAAAAATGGGATTTGGGGTTGGGGGTTTGTTGTTTGGGTTTTGGGTTTGGGACCAACCAGGTGTGGAAGAACCAGAAAAATGGGGAAAATCCCTGATTTTTGTGGGATTTGTTCAGAAAAACTTGGGAAAAAACTCATTTTCTTGCGCAGGAAAATGGGAATTCTGCAGAGGATTGGAGGAGTTTGATCCCAAATCCCAGATTTGGGGGATTGAGGAAAATTTGGGATGATGGAGGTTGGGATGGAACCAACCAGGTGTGGAAAAACCAGAAAAATGGGGAAAATCCCTGATTTTTGTGGGATTTTTTCAGAAAAACCTGGAAAAAAACTCATTTTCTTGGGCGGAAAAATGGGAATTCTGCAGAGGATTGGAGGAGTTTGATCCCAAATCCCAGATTTGGTGGGGTTGTTTTTGTGGGTTTTTGTTGGGTTTTTTGGTGGGTTTGGGTTGGGGGTTTGTTGTTTGGGGGTTGGGTTTGGGTGTGGGGTTGGGTGGGGTGTGGGTGGGTTTTTTTGTGGGTTTTTGTGGTTTTTTTGGGGTGGGTTTGGGGTTGGGGGTTTGTTGTTTGGGTTGGTTTTGGGTGTGGGGTTTTGGTTTTTGTTGGGTTTGGGGGGGGATTTTGGGGATTTTGGGGATTTTGGGGATTTTTGGGGTTTTTGGGATTTTTGGGATTTTGGGATTTTTGGGGATTTTGGGGATTTTGGGGATTTTTGGGAATCCCAGACAGCCCCGCCCTGTCTGCACATGGATTTTGGGGATTTTGGGGATTTTGGGGATTTTGGGGATTTTGGGGATTTTGGGGATTTTGGGATTTTGGGGATTTTTGGTGGTTTTTGGGGTTTTTGGGGTTTTTGGGGTTTTGGGGTTTTTGGGAATCCCAGACAGCCCCGCCCTGTCTGCACATGGATTTTGGGGATTTTGGGGATTTGGGGATTTTTGGGGATTTTCGGGATTTTGGGGATTTTGGGAATTTGGGGATTTTGGGAATTTGGGGATTTTGGGATTTTTGGGAATCCCAGACAGCCCCGCCCTGTCTGCACATGGATTTTGGGATTTTGGGGATTTTTGGGATTTTGGGATTTTGGGGATTTTGGGGGATTTTTAGGATTTTTGGGAATCCCAGACAGCCCCACCCTGTCTGCACATGGATTTTGGGGATTTTTGGGATTTTTGGGATTTTGGGGATTTTTGGGATTTTGGGGATTTTGGGGATTTTGGGGATTTTTGGGGATTTTGGGATTTTGGGGATTTTGGGGATTTTGGGGATTTTTGGATTTTGGGATTTTGGGGATTTTGGGATTTTTGGGAATCCCAGACAGCCCCACCCTGTCTGCACATGGATTTTGGGATTTTTGGGATTTTGGGGATTTTTGGGATTTTTGGGATTTTTGGGATTTTGGGGATTTTTGGGATTTTTGGGATTTTGGGGATTTTGGGGATTTTTGGGATTTTTGGGATTTGGGGAATCCCAGACAGCCCCGCCCTGTCTGCACATGGATTTTGGGATTTTTGGGATTTTTGGGATTTTTGGGATTTTTGGGATTTTGGGGATTTTTGGGATTTTTGGGATTTTGGGGAATTTGGGGATTTTGGGGATTTTGGGGATTTTTTGGGATTTTGGGAATTTGGGGATTTTTGGGATTTTTGGGAATCCCAGACAGCCCCGCCCTGTCTGCACATGGATTTTGGGATTTTTGGGATTTTTGGGGATTTTTGGGGTTTGGGAATTTGGTGGATTTTGGGGATTTTTTGGGGATTTTTGGGATTTTGGGGATTTTTGGGATTTTGGGGATTTTCCGGATTTTGGGGATTTTGGGGATTTGGGGGATTTTGGGGATTTTTGGGAATTTTGGGATTTTGGGGATTTTTTTGGATTTTGGGGATTTGGGGATTTTTGGGAATCCCAGCCAGCCCCACCCTGTCTGCACCTCCCAGGTGGGATTTGCTCCTCCAAACCCTTCCCAGTTTGGGAATCTCATCCTGCTTCCCTGGGAAAAAGGATTTCCCAAAAAATTTGGGGTTGAGAAGGGAGATTTGGGGGACATGTGGAGGAAATCCCGATTTTGGGGTTTTTCGGGTCTTTTCCAGCTCTGTGTGGTGTTGCCTCTGCCAGCAGGAATGTTGGAGATTTATTTGGGATTTTGGAGATTTATTTGGGATATTGGATAATTATTTGGGATATCAGACATTGATTTGGGGTATTGGAGATTTATTTGGGATATCAGATTTTTTATGGGATATTAGACATTTATTTGGGATGTCAGATGTTTATTTGGGATATCAGACTTGTATTTGGGATTTTGGACATTGATCTGGGATATTGGACATTTATTTGGGATATCAGATTTTTTTTGGGATATCAGACTTTATTCGGGATATCGGACATTTATTTGGGATATCAGATTTTTTATGGGATATTAGACATTTATTTGGGATGTCAGACTTGTATTTGGGAAATTGGACATTTATTTGGAATATCGGACATTTATTTGGGATATCAGATGTTTATTTGGGATGTCAGACCTTTATTTGGGATATCAGATTTTTTTATAGGATATTAGACATTTATTTGGGATATCAGACATTTATTTCGGATATCAGATTTTTTTTGGGATATCAGACATTTATTTGGGATATCAGACATTTATTTGGGATATTGGAGATTTATTTCGGATATTGGAGATTTATTTGGAATATCAGACATTTATTTGGGATGTCAGACTTTTATTTGGGATATCAGACATTTAATTGGGATATCAGAAATCGATTTGGGATGTCAGATATTTATTTGGGATGTCAGATTTTTTATGGGATATTAGACATTTATTTAGGATATCAGACTTTTTTTGGGATATCAGATTTTTTTTGGGATATCAGGCATTTATTTGGGATATCAGACATTTATTTGGGATGTCAGACATTTATTTGGGATATCAGATATTTATTTGGGATATCAGATATTTATTTGGGATATCAGATTTTTTATGGGATATTGGACATTTATTTGGGATATTGGATATATCTTTGGTACATCAGACATTTATTTGGGATATCGGAGGTTCATTTGGGATCCCAGACAGTTTTTTGGGATCTCAGACCCTTTTTTGGGTTCTCAGACCCTTTTTTGGGATCTCAGCAATGAGGGATTGGCCAGAGTTGTGCCAAAGGGTGGGAATTGGGGTGAATATCGGGAAAATCCCAACCCAGAATGTGAGATCCTAAAGAATCTCCCAAAATCCTGATCCCAAAATTCCGATCCCAAAATTCCCAGAGCGCCAGAACAATCCCGGGATTTTGGGGTTGGAATTTCGGGGTGTCCTGGGCATGGGTTTGATGATTCCTGTGGGATATAAAATAATTCCAAATTCCCATGAGATCCTCTTCGGAAAAATTTCAGAAAAATTTCGGAAAAATTTCGGAAAAATTTCGGAAAAATTTCGGAAAAATTTCAGAAAAAATTCGGAAAAATTTTGGAAAGAGTTCAGAAAAATTTCGGAAAAATTTTGGAAACATTTGGAAAAATTTCGGAAAAATTTCGGAAAAATTTCGGAAAAATTTCAGAAAAATTGGGATTTCGGGGGAAAAAACCCCAAAATATAAAGCGCAAGGAGCGAATCAAACACACAAACGCCGAGATAATTTATTTTATTGCTTCAAACACAGAAAGGAAAAGAGGAAAAACAATCGGGGAATTCTCTCCATCCCACATTTCCGGGGGAAAAAAGGAGGAATTCCGGATTTTCTCCCGGGGAAATTTCCCGGGGGCACAAAATCGCTCGGTTCCTTCCCGGCGGGAAAGGCTCTTTCTTGGGGCGAAAACGGCGGGAAAAGGTGGAGATTCGGCGGGAAAGAATTCCGGAAAATTCCGGAAAGTTCCGGAAAATTCCGGAAAGTTCCGGAAAATTCCGGAAAATTCCGGAAAATTCCGGCGAGCTCAGGGGTGTGGCGAGAGGGTTTGTTCCGCGCCTTCCGGAAGGTTCCGCGGGGAAAAACCGCCGCGGGGATTTGGGGTGACGGTAGTGTCACAGCCTTCCGGAAGGTTCCGCGGGGAAAACGGCCGCGGGGATTTGGGGTGACGGCGGTGTCACGGCCGGGGGGGTCAGCGCTGGGCGCAGGGGGAGGTGACAATCCTGCCGCAGATGGGACACCGCTGGGTGGCACGGCAGGGGTCCTGGCAGGTGGTGACACACCTGGTGACATCTTGGCAGCTGGTGGCACAGGGGGTGGAACAGCAGGGGTCCTGACAGGTGGTGACACACCTGGTGACACCCTGGCAACATGGATCTTGGCAGGTGGTGACACACCTGGTGACATCCTGGCACTGGGTGGCACAGGAGGTGGCACAGGAGGTGGCACAGGAGGTGGCACAGGAGGTGGCACAGCAGGGGTCCTGGCAGGTGGTGACACACCTGGTGGCACCCTGGCACTGGGTGGCACAGGAGGTGGCACAACAGGGGTCCTGGCAGGTGGTGACACACCTGGTGACGCCCTGGCAACATGGATCTTGGCAGGTGGTGACACACCTGGTGGCACCCTGGCATTGGGTGGCACAACAGGGGTCCTGGCAGGTGGTGACACACCTGGTGACACCCTGGCACTGTGGGGCACAGCAAGGGTCCTGACAGGTGGTGACACACCTGGTGACACCCTGGCACTGGGTGGCACAGGAGGTGGCACAGGAGGTGGCACAGCAAGGGTCCTGGCAGGTGGTGACACACCTGGTGACGCCCTGGGAACATGGATCTTGGCAGGTGGTGACACACCTGGTGACACCCTGGCATTGGGTGGCACAGGAGGTGGCACAGGAGGTGGCACAGGGGGTGGCACAGCAGGGGTCCTGGCAGGTGGTGACACACCTGGTGACGCCCTGGCACTGGGTGGCACAGGAGGTGGCACAGCAGGGGTCCTGACAGGTGGTGACACATCTGGTGACACCCTGGCAACATGGATCTTGGCAGGTGGTGACACCCTGGCACTGGGTGGCACAGGAGGTGGCACAGGGGGTGGCACAGCAAGGGTCCTGGCAGGTGGTGACACAGCTGGTGGCACCCTGGCAACATGGATCTTGGCAGGTGGTGACACACCTGGTGACACCCTGGCAACATGGATCTTGGCAGGTGGTGACACACCTGGTGGCACAGCAGGGATCCTGGCAGGTGGTGACACATTTGGTGACATCCTGGCAGCACGGATCCACACACGTGGTGGCACAGGTGGTCACCCCCTGGCAGCAGGGGTCCTGGCAGGTGGTGACACGTTTGGTGACACAACAAGGATCCACACATCTGGTGGCACATCTGGTGACACAGCAGGGATCCTGGCAGGTGGTGACACACTTGGTGACCTCCTTGTAACATGGATCTTGGCAGGTGGTGACACATTTGGTGACATCCTGACAACATGGATCTACACACTTGGTGACCTCCTTGCAACACGGATCTACACACCTGGTGACACACTTGGTGACATCCTGACAACACGGATCTACACATCTGGTTCTGCACTTGGTGACCTCCTTGTAACACGGATCTTGGCAGGTGGTGACATGGTGACCTCCTTACAGCACGGATCAACACATCTGGTTCTGCACTTGCTGACCTCCTTGTAACACGGATCTTGGCAGGTGGTGACACACTTGGTGACATCCTGACAACATGGATCTTGGCATGTTGTGACACACTTGCTGACCTCCTGACAACATGGATCTACACGTCTGGTTCTGCACTTGGTGACCTCCTTGCTTAGCACGGATCTTGGCAGGTGGTGACACATGGTGACATCCTGACAGCATGATCTACCACCTGGTGACACATGTGACATCCTGAACACGGATCTACACACCTGGTGACACACTTGGTGACATCCTGACAACACGGATCTACACACGTTGTGACACACTTGGTGACCTCCTGACAACACGGATCTACACACGTTGTGACACACTTGGTGACGTCCTTGCAACACGGATCTTGGCAGGTGGTGACACACTTGGTGACCTCCTTACAGCACGGATCTACACATCTGGTGACACATTTGCTGACCTCCTTACAACATGGATCAACACACGTGGTTCTGCACTTGGTGACCTCCTTGTAACACGGATCTTGGCACGTGGTGACACATTTGGTGACCTCCTTACAACATGGATCTACACATCTGGTGACACATTTGGTGACCTCCTTGCAACATGGATCTACACATCTGGTTCTGCACTTGGTGACATCCTTGTAACATGGATCTTGGCAGGTGGCGACACATTTGGTGACATCCTGACAACATGGATCTACACATCTGGTTCCGCACTTGGTGACCTCCTTGTAACACGGATCTACACACCTGGTGACACACTTGGTGACCTCCTTACAGCACGGATCTTGGCATGTGGTGACACACTTGGTGACCTCCTGACAACATGGATCTACACACCTGGTGACACACTTGGTGACCTCCTTACAACATGGATCTACACACCTGGTGACACACTTGGTAACATCCTGACAACATGGATCTACACATCTGGTTCTGCACTTGCTGACCTCCTTGTAACACGGATCTTGGCATGTTGTGACACACTTGGTGACCTCCTTGCAACACGGATCTTGGCATGTGGTGACACATTTGGTGACATCCCGACAACATGGATCTACACACTTGGTGACCTCCTTGCAGCACGGATCTACACACCTGGTGACACAGCAGGGCTCTTGGCATTGGGCACCTTCTTGTGGCACTGCTCCGCACATCTGGGCTGCTCCTGCCGCCCTTCTTGCCGCAGGGCTTGCACATCTGGATTTGTTTGCCTTCCTGCACCAGGGCATCACCCAGGGGCTGCTCCACTTGGTCACCTTCTTGCAGCACGGCTCGTAGCACGCGTCAGCACCTTGGGGACCTTCCTGCCACACGGCTCTGCGTACGTGGTGACGCACTTGGTGACATCCTGGCAGCACGGGTCTACACACGTGGTGACACACTTGGTGACATCCTGGCAGCACGGGTCTGCAGTGTGGTGACACTCTTGGTGAGCCCCTGGCAGCACGGCTCTGCGTACGTGGTGACGCACTTGGTGACATCCTGGCAGCAGGGATCTACACACGTGGTGACGCATTTGGTGACATCCTGGCAGCACGGGTCTACACACGTGGTGACACACTTGGTGACATCCTGGCAGCACGGGTCTACACACGTGGTGACACATTTGGTGACATCCTGACAACATGGATCTTGGCATGTGGTGACGCACTTGGTGACCTCCTTGTAACATGGGTCTTGGCATGTTGTGACACACTTGGTGACATCCTGACAACATGGATCTACACATGTGGTGACACATTTGGTGACCTCCTTGTAACACGGATCTTGGCAAGTGGTGACACACTTGGTGACCTCCTGACAACACGGATCTTGGCAGGTGGTGACACACTTGGTGACCTCTTGACAGCAGGGATCCACACATCTCGTTCCGCACTTGGTCACCTCCTGACAACACGGATCTACACACCTGGTGACACATTTGGTGACATCCTGACAGCAGGGGTCTTGGCAGGTGGTGACACACTTGGTGACATCCTGGCAACATGGATCTTGGCACGTCGTGGTGCACTTGGTGACCTCCTTACAACAGGGGTCCTGGCAGGTGGTGACACACTTGGTGACATCCTGGCAACATGGATCTTGGCACGTAGTTGTGCACTTGGTGACCTCCTTGCAGCACGGATCCACACATGTGTGGTGACATTTGGTGACATCCTTACAACATGGATCTTGGCATGTTGTGACGCACTTGGTGACCTCCACAACATGGATCTTGGCATGTGGTTGTGCACTTGGTGACATCTTTACAACACGGATCCTGGCAGGTGGTGACACACTTGGTGACATCTTTACAACACGGATCCTGGCACGTTGTGGTGCACTTGGTGACCTCCTTACAACATGGATCAACACATGTGGTGACACACTTGGTGACCTCCTTACAACATGGATCCTGGCAGGTGGTGACACACTTGGTGACCTCCTTGCAGCACGGATCCTGGCACGTTGCGACCCACTTGGCCACGTCCTGGCTGCACACGTCCTGACACGCGGTGACCTCCTGACGACACGGATCTACACACGCGGTGCCACACTTGGCCACCTCCTGGCCGCACACGTCCTGGCACGTTGTCACACATTTGGTGACCTCCTGGCCGCATGGATCTTGGCATGTTGTGACACATTTGGTGACCTCCTGGCCACACACCTCCTGGCACGTTGTCACACACTTGGTGACCTCCTGGCCGCATGGATCCTGACACGTTGTGACACACTTGGTGACCTCCTTAAAACACGGATCCTGACACGTTGTCACACTCTTGGTGACCTCCTGGCCGCACACATCCCGACACGTTGTCACCCGCTTGGTGACCTCCTGGCCGCAGCTGCTGGAGCCACTCTCTGTCACCCTGCAGCAGCAGCAGGGGTAGCCACACACCCTGGCGGCTCCGGCCACGCCCTGGCGGCACTGGGGGACACTCGAGGTGGCCACCGGGACACTCGAGGTGGCCACCAGGCCACACGGGTTGCCGCAGCCCCGCGCCAGCCGCAGGCCGCCCAGGCTGACGAAGGTGGTGCTGCCTGGCGAGCAGCAGGGAGGGTTTGGTGGCCGCGGGTGGCACTGGAGGTGGCCCTGGAGGTGGCCCTGGAGGTGGCCCTGGAGGTGGCGCTCAGGGCGGGAGGTGACCGGGAAGGAGGTGACGAGGACGGCGGGAGGAGGAAGGCAGAGCTGCGGCAGAGGACAGCCGGCCGGGTGACGCATTTTGGGGGAAATGGGGAGGCTGGAAGGGGGAAAGGAATAAATGTGTGAAATGAGGGGAAAAAGGTGAAAATGTGGATGTTCCAGGCTGGTTGGGTTAGTTAAATTTGATGTTGATTTGATATTTAATATTTGGAATATGTTGAATTTGTAAATGTAAAAGATTGAATTTGATAGTTGATATTTGTAATGTATTAGGTATTGTTTAATATTTTTAATTATGTTAAATATTTTAAAATATATTAAATATTTTATATAATATATTAAATAGTTAGATATTTGTATATATTAAATATTGTTTATATTAATATGTAGTATATTATATATTATTTAATTATTGTATAATATTTAAATATTATATTATTTATATATTGATATTATTTAATTATATTATAATATTATATTATATTATTTATTATAATATTATATTATGTTATTTTATATATATAATATAATATATTAAATGTTATATAATATAATATCAACTTTAATATTTATAATAGATCAAATATTCTATCATATCATATCATCTATTAAATATTATATAATATAATATTACCTTTATACTTAATATTTATAATAGGTTAAATATTACATTATAGAATATATTAAATAGTAGATAATATAAACTTAACTTTATCTTTAATATTTATAATTGATTAAATATTATATCATATAATATGTTAAACATTATATTATATAATATTATATATATATAAATAATATATTAATTTAATAGATAATATATCAAATAAATATAAATATATAATATTTATAATGTATTATATAATATTATAATATATAAAAATAATACATTAATTTAATAGATAATATATTAAAAATATATTTATATTTATAATATATTATATAATATTATAATATATATATAAATAATACATTAATTTAATAGATAATATATTAAAAATATATTTCATATTTATAATATATTTAATACAGATGGAAAAATTATTTTAGCTCTTTCATTTTTTCCACAATGTCTGAATCCTCCAACTGCTCCCCTCGATTTGGGATTCATCTTTACCATTTTTCCCCTAATTTCACCCAAAAAATCTTCTGCCCTCAAACACAGGAGGTAAAGGGCTGGAAAAATTCCCAGAGGAAAATCCCTGCTGCTGATTTTCCCAAAAATTCCACCCGGAATTCCTGCCAGGAAATAAACCCCAAAGGATGGAATTCAAATTTGGGGAATCCCAAACTCGAACTTCCCATTTTTTAACTCTTTTTATTTCCTCCTGCAAGGATTGAAAACAAAATAAACCCCAAAGGATGGAATGCAAATTCAGGGAGTCCTAACCCCAAAAATTTTAACTCTTTTAATTTCCTCCTGCAAGGATTCAAATCAAAATAAACCCCAAAGGATGGAATTCAAATTTGGGGAATCCCAACCCCAAAAATCCCCATTTTAAACTCTTTTTATTTCCTCCTGCAAGGATTTAAAAGGAAATAAACCCCAAAGGATGGAATTCAAATTTGGGGAATCTCAACCCCAAACCTCCCCGATTTTTAAATATTTTCATTTCCTTCTGTGAGGATTCAAAACGAAACAAACCCCAATGGATGGAATTCAAATTTGGAGTATCTCAGCCCCAAAAATCCCCATTTTTAACTCTTTTTATTTCCTTCTGCAAGGATTCAAATCAAAACAAATCCCAGTGGATGGAATTTAAATTTGGGGATTCCCAACCTCAAACCTCCCCAGTTTTAAATATTTTAATTTCCTTCTGCGAGGATTGAAAACTAAATAAACCTGAATGGATGGAATTCAAATTTGGGGATTCCCAACCCTAAACCTTCCCAATTTTAAATATTTTAATTTCCTTCTGTGAGGATTCAAAACTAAATAAACCTGAATGGTTGGAATTCAAATTTGGGGAATCCCAAACTCTAACTCCCCATTTTTTAACTCTTTTTATTTCCTCCTGCAAGGATTCAAAATCCAACAAACCCCAAAGGATGGAATTCAAATTTGGAGAATCCCAACCCCAAAAATCCTCACTTTTAAATATTTTAATTTCCTTCTGCGAGGATTCAAAACTAAATAAACCTGAATGGTTGGAATTCAAATTTGGGGATTCCCAACCCCTAACCTCCCCGATTTTTAAATATTTTAATTTCTTTCTGCAAGGATTTAAATAAAAATAAACCCCAATGGATGGAATGCAAATTTGGGGAATCCCAAACCCTAACTTCCCACTTTTAAATATTTTAATTTCCTCCTGCAAGGATTCAAAATCCAACAAATCCCAATGGATGGAATTTAAATTTGGGGATTCCCAACCCCAAACCTCCCCGATTTTTAAATATTTTAATTTCCTTCTGTGAAGATTCAAAACTAAATGGATGGAATACAAATTTGGGGAATCCCAAACTCTAACTCCCCATTTTAAACTCTTTTTATTTCCTCCTGCAAGGATTCAAAATGAAATTAACCCAAATGGACGGAATTCAAATTTGAGGAATCCCAAACTCTAACTTCCCACTTTTAAATACTTTAATTTCCTCCTGCAAGGATTTAAATCGAAATAAACCCCAAAGGATGGAATTTAAATTCGGGGAATCCCAACCCCTAACCTCCCTACTTTTTCAGTATTTTCATTTTTTTCCGCCGGGATTCAAAACAAAATAAACCTGAATGATTGGAATTCCAATTTAGGGAATCCCAAACCCTAACTTCCCTACTTTTAAATATTTTAATTTCCTTCTGTGAGGATTCAAAACTAAATAAACCTGAATGGTTGGAATTCAAATTTCGGGATTCCCAAACTCTAACTTCCCACTTTTAAATATTTTAATTTCCTCCTGCGAGGATTCAAAACTAAATTAATCCTAATGGACAGAATTCAAATTTAGGGAATCCCAAACCCAAAACTCCCCGATTTTTAAGTATTTTAATTTCCCTCTGCAAGGATTGAAAAGGAAATAAACCTGAATGGTTGGAATTCAAATTTGGGGATTCCCAACCCCAAACCTCCCCGATTTTTAAATATTTTCATTTCCTTCTGCGAGGATTCAAAACGAAACAAACCCCAATGGATGGAATTCAAATTTGGAGAATCTCAACCCCAAACCTCCCTGATTTTTAAATACTTTAATTTCCTTCTGTCAGGATTCAAAACTAAATAAACCTGAATGGTTGGAATTCAAATTTGGGGAATCCCAACCCCGAAAATTTTACATATTTTTATTTCCTCCTGCAAGGATTCAAAATCCAACAAACCCCCAAGGACGGAATTCAAATTTGGGGAAATCCCAACCCCAAAAATCCCCATTTTAAACTCTTTTTATTTCCTCCTGAAAAGATTTAAATCGAAATAAACCCCAAAGGATGGAATTCAAATCTGGGGAATCTCAACTCCAAACCTCCCTACTTTTTAAGTATTTTAATTTCCTCCTGCAAGGATTTAAATAAAAATAAACCCCAATGGATGGAATTCAAATTTGGGGAATCCCAACCCCTAACTTCCCACTTTTAAATATTTTCATTTCTCTCTGCAAGAATTAAAAACTAAATAAACCTGAATGGTTGGAATTCAAATTTGGGGAATCCCAACCCCAAAAATTTTACATATTTTTATTTCCTCCTGCAAGGATTCAAAATCCAACAAACCCCAAAGGATGGAATTCAAATTTGGGGAATCCCAAACTCTAACTTCCCACTTTTTAACACTTTTTATTTCCTCCTGCAAGGATTTAAATCAAAATAAACCCCAAAGGATGGAATTCAAATTTGGGGAATCCCAACCCCAAAAATCCTCACTTTTAAATATTTTAATTTCCTTCTGCGAGGATTCAAAACTAAATAAACCTGAATGGTTGGAATTCAAATTTGGAGAATCTCAACCCCAAAAATCCCCATTTTAAACTCTTTATTTCCTCCTGCAAGGATCCAAAATCCACCAAACCCCAAAGGGTGGAATTCAAATTTGGGGAATCCCAACCCCAAAAATTTTACATATTTTAATTTCCTCCTGCAAGGATTTTAAAATCCACCAAAGCCCAACCTTGTCGCCGAACTCACCCGACTCTCCGCCAGCGATCACCAGAAGGAACCCCAAAGCGGCTCGGGGAAAAGGCAGAATAGGAATCCTTTTATAGGATTGGGGAGTCGGCGGCTCCGGAAATGAGCCACCCGAGGGGAATGGAAATCCAAGATTTAATAATCCCGAGCTGGATCCTGCAATTAGCGTTTTAATGGAGAATGTCGCTGACTCGATGACTCCCTGAGGAATTCCGAGATTCGAGGATTTCCTACGGGGTGGGAGGTGAGGAGGGGTGGAAAAAATCCACCCCGGGATTGGAATTTGGGGGAAAAATGGGGGTTTGGGGTGTTTGCTTTGGGAAAAAAAGGTGTTTTGGGGTGTTTGCTTTGGGGGAAATAAAAAGGTGTTTTGGGGTGTTTTCTTGGGGGAAAAAAGGTGTTTTGGTGGATTTCCTTTGGGGGAAAAACTGGTGTTTTGGTGGATTTATTTTGGGGGAAAAAAAGGTGTTTTGGTGGATTTCCTTTGGGGAAGAAAAGGTGTTTTGGTGAATTTCCTTTGGGAGAAAAAAAAGGTGTTTTGGGGTATTTCTTTTGAGGGAAAAAAAGGTGTTTTGGGGTGTTTCTTTTGGGGAATAAAAAGGTGTTTTGGGGTGTTTACTTTGAGGAAAAAAAGGTGTTTTGGGGTGTTTTCTTTGGGGAAAAAAAAGGTGGTTTGGGGTGTTTACTTTGGGAAAAAAAGGTGTTTTGGTGAATTTCCTTTGGGGGGAAAAATGGTGTTTTGGTGGATTTATTTTGGGGAATAAAAAGGTGTTTTGGTGGATTTCCTTTGGGGGAAAAAAAGGTGTTTTGGTGCATTTATTTTGGGGAAAAAAGGGTGTTTTGGTGGATTTCCTTTGGGGGAAAAAACTATTTTGGTGGATTTATTTTGGGGGGAAAAAAGCTGTTTTGGTGGATTTATTTTAGGGGAAAAAAAGGTATTTTGGGGTATTTCTTTTGGGGAATAAAAGGTGTTTTGGGGCATTTCCTTTGGGGAAAAAAAAGGTGTTTGAGTTCAATTCCTTCAATTACTCACTCGGCATTATAATTTTGAATGTCGCCGAGGTGGGAAATGAGACTCGATGACTCCCCGAGGAATTCCTCGAGTTGAGGATTTCCTACGGGGTGGGAGGTGAGGAGGGGTGGAAAAAATCCACCCCGGGATTGGAATTTGGGGGAAAAAAAGGTGTTTTGGGGTGTTTACTTTGGGGAAATAAAAAGGTGTTTTGGTAGATTTATTTGGGGGATAAAAAGGTGTTTTGGGGGATTTCCTTTGGGGAAAAAAGGTGTTTTGGTGGATTTATTTTGGGGAATAAAAAGGTGTTTTGGTGAATTTCCTTTGGGGGAAAAAATGGTGTTTTGGTGGATTTATTTTGGGGGATAAAAAGGTGTTTTGGTGGATCTCCTTTGGGAGAAAAAAAAGGTGTTTTGGGGTATTTATTTTGGGGAAAAAAAGGTGTTTTGATGAATTTCCTTTGGGGAAAAAAAGCTGGTTTAGTGCATTTTCTTTGAGGAAGAAAAAGCTGTTTTGGTGGATTTATTTTGAGGAAAAAAAAGCTGTTTTGGTGGATTTATTTTGAGGGGAAAAAAGCTGTTTTGGTGCATTTTTTGGGAGGGAAAAAAAGCTGTTTTGGTGCATTTTTGGGGAAAAAAAAAAGGTGTTTTAGTGCATTTTTTGGGGGGGAAAAAAGCTGTTTTGGTGGATTTCCTTGCAGAATTGGAATGGAGGTTGGATGGGATCTGGAAGAATAAATATTCCTAAATATTCCTAAATAAATATTCCTAAATAAATATTCCTAAATAAATATTCCTAAATAAATATTCCTAAATATTCCTAAATAATTTCCCCTAACATTCCTCCTGCTGGGAATTTCATTCCCAATAATCCGGTGACACTTTTCCCTCCATCCAGCTCTGAGGACATTCGGAAAAAACTTCCCAAAAATGGATATTTTTGACACCTCGAGGAGATTTCGGGATCATTCCCGAATTTTTTTCCAGGATGGGAAAAAAATCCAAGTTTTCCTGGAGATTCCTGGAACATCTGGGTGGTTTTGACCCAAATCAGGTGCAGCTCCAGGTGTGGAATTATTCCCTGGAATTCCCTGAAAATTCCCAGAAATTCCCAGGAATTCCCTGGAATTCCCAGAAATTCCCTGGAAATTCCCTAAAAATTCCCTGGAATTCCCTGAAATTCCCTGGAAATTCCCTGGAATTCCCTGAAATTCCCTGAAAATCCCAGGAATTCCCTGAACACCTCCAGCCATGGGAATCCAAACCTTTTCTGAGGATTTTCCCTTTTCCAGCAGGAATTTCCCCAAATTCTCACCTGGCAGATCCCGAAATTCCCCCTTTGCTCCGGGATGAGCTCCCCCAGGATCCCAAAAAAAATCCCCAAAAAATCCCCCCCAAAAAATCCAAAAAAAATCCCAAAAAAATCCCAAAAAATCGCAAAAAATCTCAAAATATCCAAAATAAAAAAAATCCCCCCAAAAATAAAAAAAAACTCCCCAAAAAATCCCCAAAAATCCCAAAAAAATCCCCAAAAAATCCCCAAAAAATCCCCAAAAAATCCCCCAAAAATCCTCAAATCCCTGAGACTGGGAAAGAATCCCAAGGAGATCCAAGTCTGAGCTTTGATGGATCAACATCACCAATCCCAAATCCCAGCAATTCCCTCCTGGACACCTCCAGCCATGGGAATCCAAACCTTCCGAGGATTTTCCCTTTTCCAGCAGGAATTTCCCCAAATTCCCACCTGGCAGATCCCAAAATTCCCTTTTTTCTGGGATGAGTTCCTCAACTCCCTCAGAATTCTCCATTCCATTCTCCAGCTGGGAAATTCCCTGGAAAATTCCAATTTTCCCATTTCCCAGCCCTTTTTCCATGATTTTCCATGATTTTTTCCATGATTTTTCCATGATTTTCCATGATTTTCCATGATTTCCCATGATTTTTCCATGATTTTCCATGATTTTCCATGATTTCCCATGATTTTCCATGATTTTCCATGATTTTCCATGATTTTCCATGATTTCCCATGATTTCCCATGATTTTTCCATGATGATTTTCCACGATTTTCCCACGATTTTCCATGGCCACAACCCTTCCAAATTTCTCTAATTCAAATTATTTCATCTTGAATTCAATTATTTCAATTGGAATTATTTCCATTTGAATTAAAATTCGATTTTGGCCTCCAGGGAAATCTCCACACTTGGAGCATCTCCGAGATCTTCCCCAACTCCACCCTGAGGGTGGCAAGTGACAAAAAAAGGGCTTTTTGGGTTTATTTTGCTGACGATTTTGGTGACGATTTCGGCTCCAGGAGTTCCCAAACTTCGGAATTGTCGCAGAAAACTCATCCTGGATGGAAGAGGAGGAGAAGGAAAAACCCAACCAGTTCCATCTGGTGACCCTGAAGGTGACAAGGGACAAACTCTGGTGGCTTTTGGTGACAATTTTGGTGACAATTTTGGTGACAATTTGGGCTCCAGGAGTTCCCAAAGCTCGGAATTGTCGCGGAAAACTCATCCTGGATGGAAAAGGAGGAGGAGAAAAAACCCAACCAGTTCCATCTGGTGACGCTGAAGGTGACAAGGGACAAAAAAAGGCCTTTTTGGGTTCATTTTGGTGACAATTTTGGTGACAATTTTGGCTCCACGAGTTCCCAAACTTCGGAATTGTCGTGGAAAACTCATCCTGGATGGAAAAGGAGGAGGAGAAAAAACCCAACCAGTTCCATCTGGTGACCCTGAGGGTGACAAGTGACAAAAAAAGGGCTTTTTGGGCTGATTTTGGTGACAATTTTGGTGACAATTTCCACTCCAGGAGTTCCCAAAGCTCGGAATTGTCACGGAAAACTCATCCTGGATGGAAGAGGAGGAGGAGGAAAAACCCAACCGGTTCCATCTGGTGACCCTGAGGGTGACAACGGACAAACTCCGGTGGCTTTTGGTGACAATTTTGGTGACAATTTTGGCTCCAGGAGTTCCCAAACCTCGGAATTTGTCACAGAAAACTCATCCTGGGTGGAAAAGGAGGAGGAAAAACCCAACCAGTTCCATCTGGTGACACTGAGGGTGACAAGTGACAAAAAAAGGGCTTTTTGGGGTGATTTTGGTGACAATTTTGGTGACAATTTTGGTGACAATTTCAGCGCCAGGAGTTCCCAAACCTCGGAATTGTCATGGAAAACTCATCCTGGGTGGAAGAGGAGGAGGAGGAAAAACCCAACCAGTTCCAGGAGACATCAAAGGCTCAGGAATTTCAGCCGCTGGAGTCACCGGTGACTCATTGGTGACACATTGGTGACACATTGGGACAGGAATTCCTCGTTCTGCCAGTGAGGAGTTTTCCCACCTGGAGATCGAGGAGGTTTGGGGTGGTTTTCACCAAAATTTGGGGGTTTTTCTCCAAAATTTGGGTGTTTTTCACCAAAATTTTGGTATTTTTCTCCTAAATTTTGGTGTTTTTCTCCAATATTTGGGTGTTTTTCACCTAAATTTGGGTGGTTTTCCCCTAAATTTGGGTGTTTTTCACCAAATTTTGGGTGTTTTTCACCAAAATTTGGGTGGTTTTCACCCATATTTTGATATTTTTCCTCCTAAATTTGGGTGGTTTTCCCTCAAATTTTGGTGGTTTTCCCCCAAATATTGGTATTTTCCCTCCAAATTTTGGTATTTTTCCCCCAAATTTGGGTGTTTTTCCCCCAGTTTGGGTGTTTTTTTCCCATATTTTGGTATTTTTCCCCCTAAATTTGGGTGTTTGTCCCCAAAATTTGGGTGTTTTTCCCCCCAAATTTGGTATTTTTCCCTCAAATTTGGGTGGTTTTCCCCCAAATTTGGGTGTTTTTCTCCCATATTTTGGTATTTTCCCCCAAATTTTGGTATTTTCCCCCCAAATTTTGGTGTTTTTCCCCCAAATTTGGGTGTTTTTCCCCTAAATTTGGGTGTTTTTCCCCCAAATTTTGGTATTTTTCCCCCAAATTTTGGTATTTTTCCCCCAAATTTTGGTATTTTTCCTCCAAATTTTGGTGTTTTTCCCCCAAATTTTGGTGTTTTCCCACCAAATTTGGGTATTTTCCCCCTAAATTTGGGTGTTTTCCCCCAAATTTTGGTAGTTTTTCCCGAGTTTGGGTGTTTTTTTCGCATATTTTGGTATTTTTCCCCCAAATTTGGGTGGATTTTTGGTTGTTACCTTGGAAAATATGGAATTTGGGATTGATGACCCTTTGGGTTGGGATTTTCCTGTGGATCAAGGGAAAAATTCCTTTTTTTTTTTGGTGTTTTTCTATTCAAACTCCCCCCAAAAAAAGAGTTTTTTCTCATTCAAATCGGCTTTTAGCCAAAAAATTCAAATTTTCCCACTTTTTTTTGGGGGGAAATGCTGACAGATGGGATTCACCTTTCCAGGTTTGTGAGTTTCATGGATTTAAAAACCGAAAATTTGAAAATTATAAATCTAATTTTTGTCATCTTTGCCTAATTTTGGGGTCAAAAAAAAGGGGAAAAATGTCACTTGTCCCTCGGGAGGACAAGGAATTCGAGTCAGAATTTCCAGAGAGGATGGAAAACATCACGAGGGAAGATTTTCCCCAAACAGAAAAACAAAAAATAATAATAAAATAGGTCAGAGGTGGCTAAAAATAAAAGAATTCCCCAAATCCCACATCCTCCCGGAGCTGGTGGAATCCCAAAAATCAGCCTCGGGATTGGGAATCACCTCATTCCCCAAATTCCTGCCGAGCCACGCGAATTCCCAGCTGGTTTCCTCATTAAAATAATTAGGGAAATGATCCCTGCCGGCTGGGGGAGGAGCGAGGAGATCCGGAATTTCGGGAATATTCGCGGGAAATTCCGGGAAAAGGCAGGTGAGGCTCGCTGGGGAATCCCGGGGTTGGTTTTTTTGGGGGATTTAGGGGGAAAATGGGGGGAAAAAAATGGGATTTGGGGTTGTTGGTTTTCCCGGGGGTGAAGATTTTTCCTGGGATTGGGGAATTTTTGGGATGAGGTGGAAAATTTTTGTTGTTCTGGTGAGGGTTTGGGGGTGAGAGGTTGTTGGGGAAGGAGGTTTGGGAGGAGGGGAAAGAGAGGGAAAAGGGGAAAATGGATGGAAAAGGGGAAAATAGATGGAAAATGGAAAAATAGATGGAAAAGGAAAAATACCTGGAGGAGGGAAAAACAGCTGGAGGAGGGAAAAACAACAGGAAAAGGGAAAAATAGATGGAAAAGGAAGAAATAGATGGAAAAGAGAAAAACAACTGGAAAAGGGGAAAATAGGTGGAAAAAGGAAAAATACCTGGAGGAGGGAAAAACAACTGGAAAAGGGAAAAATAGATGGAAAAGGGGAAATAGATGGAAAATGGAAAATACCTGGAGGAGGGGAAAACAAGTTGAGGAGGGAAAAACAACTGGAAAAGGCAAAAACAAGTTGAGGAGGGAAAAATAGGTAGAAAAGGGAAAATACCTGGAGGAGGGAAAAATAGCTGGAAAAGGGAAAAACAACCGGAAAAAGGGAAAATAACTGGAAAAAGGGAAAATAACTGGAAAAAGGGAAAAACAACCAGAAAAGGGAAAAATACCTAGAGGAGGGAAAAATACCTGGAAAAGGGAAAAATACTTGGAAAAGGGAAAAATAGCTGGAAAAGGGAAAAACCCCTGGAGGAGGGAAAAACAGCTGAAAAAGGGAAAAATAGCTGGAAAAGGGAAAATTACCTGGAAAAGGGAAAAACAAGTTGAGGAGGGAAAAATAGCTAGAAAAGGGAAAAATACTTGGAAAAGGGAAAAATACCTGGTTTAGGGAAAAACAACTGGAAAAGGGAAAAACCCTGGAGGAGGGAAGGGAGATGCTTGAAATGTATAAACCTGAAAATGTGAATTTAATCTGTTTTTCCCAAAAAAATTTTGGAATTGTTGGTCAGGGAGCAGATTTGAATAGGAAAAGCTCTTTTTTGGGAGGGAGTTGGAAGAGAGAGACAAAGAAAATAAAACAAACAAACAAAAATTTAAAAAAAAAATTTTAAAACCCAAAAAAACCCAAATCAACAAAAAAAACACCCCAAAAAACCAACAAAAAAACCCCTAAAAATCCACAAAAAACCCCCAAAAAAACCCAAAAAACCAACAAAAAAATATATATTTTTCAGGATTTTTTTTCCCTGATTTTCGGGGTGGATCAGGTGTCAAATTCTCCTTTTCCTCGCAGCTCCTGGAGTCAGAAGGATGAATTCCCAACTTCCTTCCTGTTCCTGCCGGGAGGAGAATTCCCAGAGCGACGTCGTTCCCATCCCAACCCTTCCCGCGGATTATTCTGGGGTTTGCAGGGAAGATGATCCCGAAAAAATCCCAAATTTGGGAGAGGAAATCCTAAATTCGGGAGAGAAAATCCCAAATAATTCGGGAGAGAAAATCCTAAATTTCAGAGAGGAAATCCCAAATTCTGGACAGGAAATCCCAAATTTGGGAGAGAAAATCCGAAATAATTCGGTAGAGAAAATCCCAAATTCTGGACAGAAAATCCCAAATTCTGGACAGGAAATTCCAAATTTGGGAGAAGAACCTTTCACCATCGAGGCTCCCGGGATGTGTGTGATGAAATTCCCAAATTCTGGAGAGGAAATCCCAAATTCTGGACAGGAAATCCCAAACTTGGGACAGGAAATCCCAAATTTGGGAGAGGAAATCCCAAATTCTGGGCAGAAAATCCCAAATTTGGGAGAGGAACCTTTCACCATCGAGGCTCCCGGGATGTGTGTGATGAAATTCCCAAATTCTGGAGAGGAAATCCCAAATTCTGGGCAGAAAATCCCAAATTTGGGAGAACCTTTCACCATCGAGGCTCCTGGGATGTGTGTGATGAAATTCCCACTGCAGAATTCCATCCTGGCCGTGGAGGTTTGTCCTTTCCCGCCGCCCTGGGAGGAGCTGGAAAACCCCAAAATCTCCGAGAAAAATTTCCAGGAAAACCTGGAAAAAACCCCTCAGGAGGAGCTGGAAAATCCCAAAATCTCCGGGAAAAATTTCCAGGAAAACCTGGAAAAAAACCCTCAGGAGGAGCTGGAAAATCCCAAAATCTCTGAGAAAAATTTCGAGGAAAACCTGGAAAAAACCCCACAGGAGGAGATGGAAAATCCCAAAATCTCTGAGAAAAATTTCCAGGAAAACCTGGAAAAAATCCCTCAGGAGGAGATGGAAAATCCCAAAATCTCCAGGAAAAATCTCCAGAAAAACTTGGAAAAAACCCCTCGGGAGGAGCTGGAAAATCCCAAAATCTCTGGGAAAAATCACCAGGAAAACCTGGAAAAAACCCCTCAGGAGGAGCTGGAAAATCCCAAAATCCCCAAAATCTTCCGGGAAAAAATCCACTCAGAAAACCCGGAAAAGTTCCCTCGGGAGGAGTTTGGAATTCCCAAAATTCGTCTGGAAAACCTGCAGGAAATCCCAAAATCGGATCCCTGCGGCCTCGAGGAGGTGGAATTGGGGTCGGAGGAGATCCCGAAGGAATTCTGTGGGGTTTCCGAGGATCAGCGCCGATCGCAGGGATTTGGGGATTCCGGAATTCCCAAGGATTGCAGATCCCAAAATTTGTCGTTTCGCCCCAATTCCTGCACCGCCAGCGTCGTGGAGAGATGTTTGTCGCGGTGCCAGAGGTGGATCCGCCGGAAGATATAGGGTTGGGGTTTGTGGGGAAAAATGGGATTGGGATTGGGGTTTGGGGAAAAAATGGGATTGGGGTTGGTGGGGAAAGGTGGGATTGGGATTTGAAGGAAAAAAATGGGATTGGAGGGAAAAATAGGAATCCGTGGGAAAATATAGGATTGGGGTGGGATTGGGGTTTGGGGGGAAAAATGGGATTGGGATTGGGATTTGAGGGGAAAAAATGGGAGTGGAGGGAAAAAATAGGAATCCGAGGGAAGAAATAGGATTGGGATCTGGGGGAAAAAATAAAATTGGGATCTAAGGGGAGGAATAGGATTGGGATTGGAGGGAGGAAATGAATTTGGGATCTGAGGGAAAAAAGAGGATTGGGATTTGGGGGAAAAAATAGGATTGGGATATGGGAGAAAATATGGGATTGAGATCTGTGGGGAAATATGGGATTGGAGTTTGGGGGAAAAAATGGGATTGGAGGGAAAAAAATAGGATTGGGGTCGGTGGGGAAAGGTGGGATTGGGATTTGAGGGAAAAATGGGATTGGGGTTGGTGGGGAAAAAATGGGATTGGGATCTGTGGGGAGAAATAGGATTGGAATTTGAGGGAAAAAAATAGCGCTGGGATCAAGGGGAAAAAATAGGATTGGGATTTGAGGGGAAAAAAGAGGATTGGGATTGGAGGGAATAGGATTGGGATGGGAGGGGAAAAAATGGGATTGGGATGGGTAGGAAAAATGGGATTGGGATTTGAAGGAATAGGATTGGGATCTGTGTGGAGAAATGGGATTGGAGGGAAAAAAATAGGATTGGGGTGGGTGGGGAAAGGTGGGATTGGGATTTGAGGGAAAAATGGGATTGGGGTTGGTGGGGAAAAAATAGGATTGGGATCTGTGGGGAAAAATAGGATTGGGATTTGAGGGGAGAAATAAATTTGGGATCTGAGGGAAAAAAGAGGATTGGGATTTGGGGGAAGAAATGGGATTGCAGGGAAAAATAGGAATCCGAGGGAAGAAATAGGATTGGGATCTGAGGAAAGAAATAGGATTGGGATGTGAGGGAAGAAAGAGAATTGGGATTTGAGGGAATAGGATTTGGATTTGAGGGAAAAAATGGGATTGGAGGGAAAAAATAGGATTGGGGTCAGTGGGGAGAAATGGGATTGGGGTCGGTGGGGAAATGTGGGATTGGGGTTTGGGGGAAAAATGGGATTGGGGTCGGTGGGGAGAAATAGGATTGGGATTTGAAGGAAAAAAATGGGATTGGAGGGAAAAAATAGGAATCCGAGGGAAAAAATAGGATTGGGGTCTGTGGGGGATGTGGGATTGGGATTGGAGGGAAAAAATGGGATTGGGGTCAGTGGGGGAAGGTGGGATTGGGGTTTGGGGGAAAAAATAGGATTGGGGTCAGTGGGGAGGAATAGGATTGGGCTTGGAGGGGGAAAATAGGATTGGGATGTGAGGGAATAGGATTGGGATATGGGGGAAAAAATAGGATTGGGATGGGTGGGAAGATATAGGATTGGAGGGGAAAAAAATAGGATTGGGATCTGAGGGAATAGGGTTGGGATTTGAGGGAAAAAATGGGATTGGAGGGAAAAAATAGGAATGTGAGAAGAGAAATAGGATTGGGATCTGAGGGAAGAAATAGGATTGGGGTCCAGGGGAAAAAACAGGATTGAGATCTGTGAGAATGGGATTGGGATTTGAGGGGAAAAATGAGATTGGAGGGAAAAAATAGGAATGCAAGAAGAGAAATAGGATTGGGATCTGAAGGAAAAAAGAGGATTGGGATTTGGGGGAAAAAATAAAATTGGGATCTGAGGGGAAGGAATAGGATTGGGATTGGAGGGAGGAAATAAATTTGGGATGTGAGGGAAAAAAGAGGATTGGGATTTGGGGGAAAAAATAGGATTGGGATCTGTGGGGAGAAATAGGATTGGGATTTGAGGGGAGAAATAAATTTGGGATCTGAGAGAAAAAAGAGGATTGGGATTGGAAAGAAATAGGATTGGGATGTGAGAGGAGGAATGGGATTGGGATTGGAAGGGAAAAAGTAGGATTGGGATTGGAGAGAAAAAATAGGATTGGGATTTGAGGGAATAGGATTGGGATCCGAGGGGAAAAGTAGGATTGGGATTTGAGGGAAAAAATGGGATTTGAGGGAAAAAATGGAATTGGGGTCAGTGGGGGAAAGTGGGATTGGGGTTTGGGGGAAAAATGGGATTGGGGTTGGTGGGGAAATGTAGGATTGGGGTGGGTAGGAAAAAATGGGATTGGGATTTGAGGGAAAAAATGGGATTTGAGGGAAAAAATGGGATTGGGATCCGCGGGAAGATATAGGATTGGGGTCGGTGGGGGAAAGTGGGATTGGGATTTGGGGGAAAATATAAGATTGGGGTCGGTGAGGAAAGGTGGGATTGGGGTTTGGGGGAAAAAATGGGATTGGGATTGGGATTTGAGGGAATAGGATTGGGATTTGGGGGAAAAATAGGATTGGGATTTGGGGAAAAAATGGGATTGGGATTGCGATTTGAGGGAATAGGATTGGGATTTGGGGGAAAAATTGGATTGGGATTGGAGGGAAAAAATGGGATTGGGGTTGGTGGGGAAATGTGGGATTGGGATTTGGGGAAAAAAATGGGATTGGGATTTGGATTGGGATTGGGGTTTGGGGGAAAAAATGGGATTGGAGGGAAAAATAGGATTGGGATCTGGGGGAAAAATGGGATTGGAGGGAAAAATAGGATTGGGATCTGGGGGAAAAATAGGATTGGGGTCAGTGGGGAGAAATAGGATTGGGATTGGAAGGAAAAAAATGGGATTGGAGGGAAAAATAGGAATCTGAGGGAAGAAATAGGATTGGGATTTGAGGGAAAAAATAGGATTGGAGGGAAAAAATAGGGTTGGGGTTTGGGGGAAATAATAGGATTGGGATCTGTGGGGAGAAATAGGATTGGGGTTAGAGGGAAAAATGGGATTGGGATTATTCTGAATAATAACCCAAATAATCCAAATTTCTGAGTGTCAGAGGGAATTGGGGATGGAGGAGGAAATATGAAAATGGAGGAAATAAATTGATTTTTAATTAATTCATCCTGTTAATTAATTCATTCCCTATTCATGTTGGTGCTGAAATTCCCTGCGGAATGGGAAAGTTTGGGGGAAAAGGATGAGATTTGGGGTGAATTGTGGAGAAAAGCTGCGAAAATGGGGAGAAAAACTGTGAAAATGTGGAGAAAATTGCAAAAAATATGGATTAAAACTGGGAATAATGAGGATAAACCTGATAATAATGGGGCAAAAATATAGATTAAAAACTTACAAAAATATGGATTAAAAACCTGCAAAAAAATGGATAAAAGCTGCAAAAATATGGATTAAAAACTTGCAAAAAGATGGATTAAAAAACGAAAAAATATGGATAAAAGCTGCAAAAATATGGATTAAAAACTTGCAAAAATATGGATAAAAGCTGCAAAAATATGGATTAAAAACCCACAAAAATATGGACAAAACCAGGAATAATGGGGATAAAACCTGCAATAATAAACGACATGAAAATTATCAAAAAGTCAATGAAATTAAATTTGTATAAAATGTATAAAACATATAAAATGTATAAAATATATAAAATGTATAAAATATATAAAACGTATAAAATATATAAAACACATAAAATATATCAAACGTATAAAATATATAAAACATATAAAATACATAAAACATATAAAATACATAAAACATATAAAATACATAAAACATATACGTAAAACATAAAATAATATATAAAATAGATAAAATAATAGCTAATAGAGATAATAGAGATAAAATATATAAAATATATAAAATATATAAAATATATAAAATATATAAAATATATAAAATATATAAAAAATATATAAATATATATAAAAATATATAAAGAGATAAAAGAGAAAAAACAGAAAAAATAGATAAAATTATTAATTAAAAATAGATAAAATTATTATATTAATTGGACTTTCCTGAGCCCTTTAGGGCTGGGAGCTCCCAGTTCTCCCAGTTAGTTCTCCCAGTTCTCCCAGTTAGTTCTCCCAGTCCACAGTCCCGCCCAGGGCAGTGGGAGAGACTCGAGGAATTCCAGACTTTGCCTCTGTGTGCCTCAGTTTCCCTCGAGGGGAAGGGGTGGGGAGTCCTAAATCCCAAATCGATCCCAAATCCCAAATCAATCCTACATCCCAAATCCCAAATCAATCCCAAATCCCAAATCAATCCCAAATCCCAAATCCCAAATCCCAAATCAATCCCAGATCCCAAATCGCAAATCCCAACTCCCAAACCCCAAATCCCAAATCCTGAATCCCAAATTGCAAATCCCGAATCCCAAATCAAACCCAAATCCCGAATCCCAAATCAATCCTGAATCCCAAATCAATCCCAAATCAATCCCAAATCCTAAATACTGAAACCCAAATCTATCCCAAATCCCAAATCAATCCCAAATCAATCCCAAATACCAAATCCCAAATCAATCCAAAATCCCAAATCCCAAATCAAACCCAAATCCCACATTCCAAATCCCAAATCCCGAATCTCGAATCCCAAATCCCAAATCCCAAATCCTGAATCCCGAATCCCAACTCAATCCCAAATCCCAAACCCCAAATCCCAAATCAGTCCCAAATCCCAAATCAATCCCAAATCCCAAGTCAATCCCAAATCCTGAACCCCAAATCGCAAATCCCAAATCAATCCCAAATCCCAAATCCCGAACCCCAAATCCCAAATTAATCCCAAATCCCAAATCCCTAATCAATCCCAAATTCTAAATCCCAAATCCTAAATCCCAAATCAATCCCAAATACCAAATCCCTAATCACTCCCAAACCCCAAATCAATCCCGAATACGAAATCCCTAATCCCAAATCCCAACTCAATCCCAAATCCAGAACCCCAAATCCCAAACCCCAAATCAATCCCAAATCCCAAATCAATCCCGAACCCCAAATCTCAAATTAATCCCAAATCCCAAATTAATCCCAAATCCCAAATCAGTCCCAAATCCCAAATCAATCCCAAATACCAAATCCCAACTCCTGAATCCCAAATCCCAACTCAACCCCAAATCCCACATTCCAAATCCCGAATCTCGAACCCCAAATCCCAAATACCAAATCCCTAATCAATCCCAAACCCAAAATCAATCCCAAATCCTAAATCCCGAATCCCAAATACCAAATTAATCCCAAATACCAAATCCCTAATCAATACCAAATCCCAAACCCCAAATCAATCCCAAATCCCAAATCCCAAATCCCAAATCAATCCCAAATCCCAAATCCCAAATCCCGAATCCCTAATCCCAACTCAATCCCAAATCCAGAACCCCAAATCCCAAATCAATCCCAAACACCAAATCCCTAATCAATCCAAAATCCCAAATCAGTCCCAAATCCCAAATCAATCCCAAATCCCAAATCAATCCCAAACCCCAAATCTGGTGACATTCCAGGGCATCCGGATGCCACTTGGTGGCACTGTGGGAACAGCGATCTCTGCTCAGTGCCGAACCAGGAGAAATCCCAAAAACATCGACTCCGAGCTGGGATCGATCCCAAAAAAATCCCAAAAATTCCCTCCTGGACACCTCCAGCCATGGGAATCCAAACCTTCCGAGGATTTTCCCTTTTCCAGCAGGAATTTCCCCAAATTCCCACCTGGCAGATCCCAAAATTCCCCCTTTGCTCCGGGATGAGCTCCCCCAGGATCCCAAAAAAAATCCCCAAAAAAATCCCAAAGAAATCCCCAAAAAAATCCCCCAAAAAATCCCAAAAAAATCCCCCAAAAAATCCAAAAAAATCCCCAAAAAATCCCCAAAAATCCCAAAACAAATCCCCAAAAAACCCCCAAAACCCAAAAATATCCCCCCAAAATCCCCCAAAATTCCCCAAAAATCAAAAAAAAAATCCAAAATATCCCCAAAAAATCTAAACAATCTAAAATCCCCCCAAATCCCAAAATCCCGAAAAAATCCCAAAAATCCCCAAAATATCCCCAAAAACCATAAAATCTCAAAAAAATCCCCAAAAAATCCCCCCAAAATCCCCCAAGAAATGCCCCAAAAAATAAAAAATAATCCCCCAAAATCCCCAAAATCCAAAAAATATCCCCAAAAGATCCCCAAAAAATCCCAAAAAGGATCCCCAAAATCCCAAAAAATCCCAAAAAATATCCCAAAAAATCCAAAAAATCAAAATCCCAAAAATCCCCCAAAATCCCCAAAAATCCCAAAAAATCCCCAAAAATCCCCCAAAAAATTCTCCATTCCCTCCTCCCAACCCTCCTCCCACAATTCCGATCCCAAATTCTCATCCCGATTTCCACCCCAACATCCTCATTCCTCTCCCTTTGTTTCCTTCCTCCCCAAACCTGTTCTCAGCCCCAGGCGTGGCTCAGGCCTCACCCCAAACCCAACCCTGGGGAGGTGAAAATCCCAAAAATATCCCAAATCACCTTTCCCACCCCATTCCCGCTGGAGGTGTCAGTACTGCCCAAAATACAACCCTGGGGTGGTGAAAATCCCAAAAATATCCCAAATCACCTTTCCTGCCCCATTCCTGCTGGAGAATCTGGAAACCAACCCTGGGGAGATGAAAATCCCAAAAATATCCCAAATCACCTTTCCTGCCCCATTTCTGACAGAGGATCTGGAACTCAACCCTGGGGAGGTGAAAATCCCAAAAATATCCCAAATCACCTTTCCCACCCCATTCCTGCCAGAGGATTCAGAACACAACCCTGGGATGGTGAAAATCCCAAAAATATCCCAAATCGCCTTTCCCACCCCATTTCTGACAGAGGATCTGGCATTGCCCAAAATACAACCCTGGGGAGGTGAAAACCCCAAAAATATCCCAAATCACCTTTCCTGCCCCATTCCTGCCAGAGGATTCAGAACACAACCCTGGGGTGGTGAAAATCCCAAAAATATCCTAAATCACCTTTCCTGCCCCATTCCTGCCCAAGGTTCTGGCATTGCCCAAAACACAACCCTGGGGTGGTGAAAATCCCAAAAATATCCCAAATCGCCTTTCCCACCCCATTCCCACTGGAGGTGTCAGCATTGCCCAAAACCCAACCCTGGGGAGGTAAAAATCCCAAAAATATCCCAAATTGCCTTTCCCACCCCATTCCTGCCTGAGGGTCTGGAATTGCCCAAAACCCAATCCTGGGGAGGTGAAAATCCCAAAAATATCCTAAATTGACTTTCCTGCCCCATTTCTGCCAGGGGATCCGGAAACCAATCCTGGGGTGGTGAAAATCCAAAAAATATCCTAAATCGCCTTTCCCACCCCATTCCTGCTGACGACCCCAGAACACAATCCCTGGGGTGGCAAAAATCCCAAAAATATCCCAAATCACCCTTCCTGCCCCATTTCTGCCAGAGGATCAGAAACCAACCCTGGGGAGGTGAAAATCCCAGAAATATCCTAAATCACCTTTCCTGCCCCATTCCTGCCAGAGACTCCAGCATTGCCTGAAACACAATCCTGGGGTGGTGAAAATCCCAAAAATATCCCAAATCACCTTTCCCACCCCATTCCTGCTGAAGACCCCAAAACCCAACCCTGGGGTGGCGAAAATCCCAAAAATATCCCAAATCACCCTTCCTGCCCCATTCCTGCCAGAGGTTCTGGCATTGCCCAAAACCCAATCCTGGGGAGGTGAAAATCCCAAAAATATCCTAAATTGACTTTCCTGCCCCATATCTGCCAGAGGATTCAGAACACAATCCTGGGGAGGTGAAAATCCCAAAAATATCCCGAATCACCCTTCCTGCCCCATTTCTGCCAGAGGATCCAGAACACAACCCTGGGGAGGAGAAAATACCAAAAATATCCCAAATCACCTTTCCTGCCCCATTCCCACCAGAGAGTCCAGCATTGCCTGAAACACAACCCTGGGGTGGCGAAAATCCCAAAAATATCCCAAATCACCTTTCCCACCCCATTCCTGCTGAAGACCCCAAAACCCAACCCTGGGGTGGTAAAAATCCCAAAAATATCCCAAATCGCCTTTCCTGCCCCATTCCTGCTGAAGACCCCAAAACCCAACCCTGGGGTGGTGAAAATCCCAAAAATATCCCAAATCGCCTTTCCCGCCCCATTCCTCCTGGAGGTGTCAGCATTGCCCAAAACTCAACCCTGGGGTGGTGAAAATCCCAAAAATATCCCAAATCACCCTTCCCACCCCATTCCCATCCCGGCACGTTGGGATTGGGATCAACCCCACGGCGTGGAGTCAGAGGGGTCATTATGGGGTTTGGGATGTTCCAGAGCATCCGGATCCTCATCCCGATATTTCCCTGTCCGGTGGGATTTGGGGTTGGATAAATCGGGGTTGGTGACGCGAGGGACAAATCCGACGTCATCCCGCCGGGAAAACCCCAAATCCCAGCTCTGAATCAGGAAACCCCAAACCCCAAACCCCGAAAACCCCGAATGCCGCAGTTCCCTCAGCTCTGAGTCAGGAAACCCCAAAGCGACTCCCGTCATCCCGAAGGGATTCGGGTCGGAATCCCGCGGGTCCGGGATGGAATTTTGGAGGGATTTTGGAGGGATTTTGTAGGAATTTTGGAGGAATTTTGGAGGAATTTTGGAGGGATTTTGGAGGAATTTTGGAGGAATTTTGGAGGAATTTTGGAGGAATTTTGGAGGAATTTTGGAGGAATTTTGGAAGAATTTTGGAGGCATTTTGGAGGAATTAGGATTTCGGAATCACCTCAGCTATGGGGGCGCGAAGGAGGGTTGGGAATTCCGGGGATTTGGGGTTCTGCATGTGTCACCACCAAAATTCCATGGATTGAGGGCAAAGGGGTGGAATTTTGGAGGAATTTTGGATGAATTTTTGAGGAATTTTGGAGGAATTTTGGAGGAATTTTGGAGGAATTTTGGAGGAATTAGGATTTCTGAGGCACCAGAATTGGGCATGGAATTCCCGGTGGGATCTCAGCAGAATTGGGAAAGGAATTCCCGGTGGGATTCCACCAGACCTGGATATGGAATTCCCGGTGGGATCTCAGCAGAATTGGGAATGGAATTCCCGGTGGGATCTCAGCAGACCTGGATGTGGAATTCCTGATGGGATCTCAGCAGAACTGAGCAAATTCTCTGGGAATATTGCATTTGTTCTGGAATATTCCATGCAGAACTGGGTATGGAATTCCTGGTGGGATCTCATCAAACCTGGATAAGGAATTCCCAGTGGGATTCCGCCAGAATTGGATAAGGAATTCCTGGTGGGATCTCAGCAGACCTTGATGTGGAATTCCCGGTGGGATCTTGGCAGAGCCAAGCATGGAATTCCTGGTGGAATCCCACCAGAACTGGGTATGGAATTCCTGGTGGGATTGCACCAGACCTGGATATGGAATTCCTGGTGGGATTCCACCAGAATTGGATAAGGAATTGCTGGTGGGATCTCAGCAGACCTGGGTATGGAATTCCTGATGGGATTCCACCAGAACTGGACATAGAATTCCCAATGGGATCCCACCAGGATTGGGTATGGAATTCCCAGTTGGATTCCACCAGAACTGGATATGGAATTTGTGATGGGATTCCACCAGGATTGGGTATGGAATTCCTGGTGGGATCCCACCAGACCTGGACATGGAATTCCCAGTGGGATTCCACCAGGATTGGGTATGGAATTCCCGGTGGAATCCCAGCAGAACCAGGCATGGAATTCCTGGTGGGATTCCACCAAACCTGGATAAGGAATTCCCAGTGGGATTCCACCAGAATTGGGTATGGAGTTCTTGATGGGATTCCACCAGACCTGGATAAGGAATTCCTAGTAGGATCTCAGAAGAACCAAGCATGGAATTCCTGGTGGGATCTCACCAGACCTGGATATGGAATTCCCAATGGGATTCCACCAGGATTGGATATGGAATTCCTGGTGGAATCCCAGCAGAACCAGGCATGGAATTCCTGGTGGGATTCCACCAGACCTGGATATGGAATTCCTGATGGGATCCCGCCAGACCTGGATATGGAATTCCCAGTGGGATTCCACCAGAACTGGGTATGGAATTCCCGGTAGGATCCCACCAGGATTGGGTATGGAATTCCCGGTGGGATCCCACCAGAACTGGACATAGAATTCCCGATGGGATCCCACCAGACCTGGACATGGAATTCCCAGTGGGATCCCACCAGACCTGGATATGGAATTCCTGATGGAATCCCACCAAACCTGGACATGGAATTCCTGATGGAATCCCACCAAACCTGGACATGGAATTCCCGGTGGGATCCCACCAGAACCAGCCACGGTGGCACAACCCCCTTCCTCACCCTCCTCCCCACATCCCTCACCATCCAACCCAAAATTTTGGGAACTCCTCCCCCTCCAACCCAGGACAAAAAACCCCTTTTTTTTGGGGGGAAAACCCATCCAGAAAAGGTCCATTTGGGGACGTGCCTGGAGCCTCGTCCCGGCAAATCCCGCCAACCTTCTCCGGGGCGGATTCCCGAGGATCCCGCGGCCAAAACCCCGTAATTGCCATAATCGCCCCAAATCCGCCCCAAAATTACGGCGACCCAAGGCTGTCATTATCCCCCAGGCGGGGCTGAAGTTCCACCCGGCGGTTGAGTTAATCCCCCGAAAAAAAAAAACGGAAAAAAAAAAAAATCCCAAAAACGACGGGCGGCCGGGGCTGAGTGTCCCCGAGGTGCCGCCAGCGTTAATTAGCTCGTTAATTGGGGTTCTACACCCAGGATGAGCCACGCGGTGGCTTCGTCACCTTTTCCCACTGCAAACCCGAAATTTGGGGATTTTTTGGATTTCTGAGAGTTGGCAGAATGGGGAATGAAGGAATTGTTAATTAATTCGGAGGGGAATGAAGGAATTGTTAATTAATTCGGAGGGGAATGAAGGAATTGTTAATTAATTCGGAGGGGAATGAAGGAATTGTTAATTAATTCGGAGGGGATGAAGGAATTGTTAATTAATTTGGAGGGAATGAAGGAATTGTTAATTAATTCGGAGGGAATGAAGGAATTGTTAATTAATTCGGAGGGGATGAAGGAATTCTTAATTAATTCGCCGTTCGGAGGTTAAATTAAAAAATCTGAGGTAATTACGGCCTGAGGGCAGCTGGAGGAAATTCAGCATAAATTGAAATCTTGGTGTTTTTTTTTAATTAAAATCGAGCAGAGTTAATTAAAATTGGCTAATTAAAGTCACCTAATTAGTATTGAAGGTTTTATGGTGATTTTTCTCAATGAGAATTCATCGATTGATGAACATTTTCTCATTCGAGGATTTGTTTAAAAATTCATTGGATTAGTTAAAAATTATCTATTTAGGGTTGGATTTTTTTTATTGGATAAAACAGCAAAACCCTCGTTGATAAGATTAAAAAATTAAATTAAAAATCATTTAAATAAATTAAAAATCTCTTATTTTCAATAGGAACAAATAAGAAAAATAAGAATGAAACACTCCAAGGATTTCCCACAAACCAAAATCACAAAAATTTGGGATTTCACTCACTTTTTCCTTCTGGAATCTTCTTCCTTCTCCCCAATCCAAACTCCAGCGACTTTCCAGCTCAGAATTCCAAAACTGTGAAAAAAAGAGACAAAAATCCCCTTTGGAATTTTGGGATCAATTTTGTGGATTGTAAAAATCTCAATTATCCCCAACCTGCTCATCTGAAGCTCTTTTATCCTCAGTGCTTAAATTTTAATTTGAATCGATTTAATTAATTTGACGTCGTGAGTTAATTGAATTTAAATATTTAATAGCGTTCAATTAATTAAATTAAAGTCATTTAATTGGCAAAATTAAATAATTACGAATATAATATTTAATATTATGGTCTAATATTTATTTTTCTATATATTTCTACATATTTCTATACATTTCTATACATTTCTATATATTTCTATATATGTCTATATGTTTCTATATATTTTTATATATAATTTAATATTTATATTTCTGTATTTCGTATATGTTTATATATATCTATATATGTTTTAATATTTGTATTTATAATATCAGTAATATAATATAATGGAATATAATAATATAATACAATACAATGTAACATTATAATATAATATAATATAATATAATAATATATTATAATAAAATAAAATAAAAAAATAATATAATATAATAATATATTATAATAAAATAAAAATAAAATAATATAATATAATATAATAATATATTATAATAAAATAAAATAATATAATATAACATAATAATATAATATAATATAACACAATATAATGATATAATACAATATAATAGAAACAAATTAAAACCATTTAATAATTTAAATTAAA
This sequence comes from Lichenostomus cassidix, assembly GCF_008360975.1. Taxonomy (NCBI): domain Eukaryota; kingdom Metazoa; phylum Chordata; class Aves; order Passeriformes; family Meliphagidae; genus Lichenostomus; species Lichenostomus cassidix. The sequence goes on from NC_139505.1 coordinate 2,909,509, forward strand.
ATAATTCAATAATTTAAACTAAAATAATCTAATAATTTAATAAAAACTCCCGCCCACCCCAAACATCCCCACCAAACCCCCTTCCCACCTCCCCAAATCCCCCAAAAACAACCACAAAAAAATCCCCAACAGCCAGGATTTCCCAGGATTAGGCGGAACCTTCCGGAACCGCCGCTGCTATTTCGGGGCGCCAAATGATAGGGGAGGCTGATAAAGCCAAAGAACTGGTCTGGGCTTGGCCGGCGATGAATCAGGGTGGCCACCAGGGTGGCTCCTGGCCAGCCCGGCAGGACCCTATAAAAGGGACGGCGAGCTGCCCTGGCGCCGCACAGCTTCCCGGAAACGACCCCGGAAACGATCCCGGAAACCCCGACGGAGAGTGGGTGAGCGGGAATTCCGGAATATTCCGGGTGGGTGGGGATGGTGGGGTTGGTCGGTGGGGATTGTTGCGTTTGGTTGAGGATATTCTGTTTGGTTGGGATTATTCCATTTGGTTGGGATTATTCCATTTCTTGTTTCTCTGGGAATATTCCAGAGAATATTCCATTTGTTTGGGATTATTCCATTTGTTTGGGATTATTCCATTTCTTTGGGATTATTCAGTTTGTCGTTTCTCTGGGAATATTCCATTTCTTTGGGATTATTCCATTTCTTGTTTCTCTGGGAATATTCCATTTGTTTGGGATTATTCCATTTCTTTGGGATTATTCCATTTCTTGTTTCTCTGGGAGTATTCCATTTGTTCGGGAATATTCCATTTCTTTGGGATTATTCCATTTCTTGTTTCTCTGGGAATATTCCAGAGAATATTCCATTTGTTTGGGAATATTCCATTTGTTTGAGGATATTCTGTTTGTTTGGGATTACTCCATTTCTTGTTTCTTGGGGAATATTCCATTTGTTCGGGAATATTCAGTTTGTTTTGGGATTATTCAGTTTCTCATTTCTCTGGGAATATTCCATTTCTTTGGGATTATTCCATTTCTTTGGGATTATTCAATGTCTTGTTCCTCTGGGAATATTCTACTTGTTTGGGAATATTCCATTTGTTTGGGATTATTCCATTTCTTGTTTCTCTGGGAATATTCCATTTGTTCAGGAATATTCCACCTGTTCAGAAATATTCCATCTGTTGGGGAATATTCCATTTCTTGTTTCTCTGGGAATATTTAATTTGTTCAGAGATATTCCACTTGTTCGGGAATATTCCATTTGTAGTTTCTCTGGGAATATCCCATTCGTCTGGGAATATTCTTTTTGTTGTTTCTCTGGGAATATTTAGTTTTTTCGGGAATATTCCATTTGCTCAGGAATATTCAGTTTGATTTTTCTCTGGGATTCACGGTGGGGAAGGAAGACTCATCCCATTGTTTTTTGGGAACACAAAGAGCTTTTCCCCCTCGGAATCGCTGGGTTGGGTTATCCACGTGGGAAGGAAATACGGAAAAAATTTAGGAATTCCTTCAGAAAAATCCACCAGTTTTCCACGGAAATCCCAGGATTTCCACACTGCTCGTGCATCCGGACACGTTCCGGAGCTGGAATCTCCCCAGGATCAGATCCAGGTGTGGATATTCCCAAAAAAAAACCCCACAAGGAGGGAAGGATGAGAATTCCGAGGTTTCCGGGCGCGGCTGTCGGGGTTTCTGCCGCAGATCTTATCTCGGGCTGGTCGAACCTCCTGCTGTCCCTGGGATCTCCGGGATGAATCCTGGAAATTCCCGGGGTGAGGCTGGAGGAGCCACGGAGGTTCTGCAAAGGTTGGGAGAACTTTTGGAGATCTGCTGGAGAGGAGGAGCTCCGTGGAGAGCTTGGAGAACTCACAGGTTTTCCTGAGGAATTCCTCATCCTGAGAACCCCAAACCCTTGGAATGTTTCCCCAACACTCCGGGGACACAGAGATCACCCAATCCTGGGAATTCTCCTCCCTTTTCCTGAAAAAATCCCTCTTCCAGAAAACCCCAAACCCTTGGAATGTGTTCCCAGAGCTCTGGGGACACAGAGATCACCCAATCCTGGGAATTCTCCACCCTCTTCCCAAATAAATCTCCCATCCCAAAAACCCCAAACCCTTGGAATGTTCCCAACACTCCAGGAACATGGAAATTGCCCAATCCCAGGAAATCTCCTCCCTTTTCCTGAAAAAAATCCCCATTCCAAAAACCCCAAAACCTTGGGATGTTCCCAACACTCCAGGAACATGGAGATCACCCAATCCTGGGAATTCTCCTCACTCTTCCCAAATAAATCTCCCATCCCAAAAACCCCAAAACCTTGGAATGTTCCCAACACTCCGGGAACACCGAGATCACCCAATCCCGGGAATTCTCCTCCCTCTTCCCGAGGAATTCCCATTCCCAAGGTTCTCCCGTCCCTCCCAGGCTCGCTCGGACCTGCAGGACGATGTCGCCGTTCCTGGACAGCATCTCCACCATCGTCAGCGTTTTCCAGCAGCACTGCGGCGCGAGGGATGGAGACAAACCCAGCCTGAGCCGCGCCAGCATGAGGGAGCTGATCCAGAGGGAGTTCGGAGAGGCGCTGGAGGTGAGGATGAGGGGAAGGGTGGGGATGTGGGAGTGGGAAAATCCCTTTGGATTGGGAAAAGTTCCAGAAAATCCCCTTGGGAATGGGATGGGATGGGAAAGTTCCAGAAAATTCCCTTTGAAACTGGATGGGAAAGTTCCAGAAAATCCCCTCGGGAATGGGATGGAATGGGATGGGATGGGAAAAGTTCCAGAAAATCCCATTGGGAATGGGATGGGGAAGGGTTGGGATGTGGGAATGGGAAAATCCCTGAGGGAATGGGATGGGAAAAGTTCCAGGAAATCCCCTCGGGAATGGGATAGGATGGGATAGGAAAAGTTCCAGAAAATCCCCTTGGGAATGGGATGAGGATGGGGAAAGTTCCAGAAAATCCCCTTGGGAATGGGATGAGGATGGGGAAAGTTCCAGAAAATCCCCTTGGGAATGGGATGGAATGGGATGGGGAAGTTCCAGAAAATCCCCTCCGGAATGGGATGGGGAAAGTTTCAGAAAATTCCTTCGGGAATGGAATGGGATGGGGAAAGTTCCAGAAAATCCCCTTCAAAATTGGATGGGAAAAGTTCCAGAAAATCCCCTTGGGAATGGGATGGGGAAGGGTTGGGATGTGGGAATGGGAAAATCCCTGCGGGAATGGGATGGGATGGGGAAAGTTCCAGAAAATACCCTTTGAAACTGGATGGGAAAGTTCCAGAAAATCCCCTTGGGAATGGGATGGAATGGGATGGGGAAGTTACAGAAAATCCCCTTCAAAATTGGATGGGGAAAGTTCCAGAAAATCCCCTCCGGAATGGGATGGGGAAAGTTTCAGAAAATTCCTTTGGGAATGGAATGGGATGGGGAAGTTACAGAAAATTCCCTTTGAAATTGGATGGGAAAGTTCCAGAAAATCCCCTTGGGAATGGAATGGGATGGGAAAAGTTCCAGAAAATCTCCTTGGGAATGGGATGGGATGGGATGAGGATGGGGAAAGTTCCAGAAAATCCCCTTGGGAATGGGATGGGGAAGGGTTGGGATGTGGGAATGGGAAAATCCCTGCGGGAATGGGATGGGAAAAGTTCCAGGAAATCCCCTTGGGAATGGGATAGGATGGGATAGGATGGGATAGGATGGGATGGGAAAAGTTCCAGAAAATCCCCTTGGGAATGGGATGAGGATGGGGAAAGTTCCAGAAAATCCCCTCGGGAATGGGATGGAATGGGATGGGGAAGTTACAGAAAATCCCCTTCAAAATTGGATGGGGAAAGTTCCAGAAAATCCCCTCCGGAATGGGATGGGGAAAGTTTCAGAAAATTCCTTCGGGAATGGAATGGGATGGGGAAGTTCCAGAAAATTCCCTTTGAAATTGGATGGGAAAGTTCCAGAAAATCCCCTTGGGAATGGGATGGGATGGGATGGTTACAGAAAATCCCCTTCAAAATTGGAAGAAGGAGCTGTGGGAGGGAGGAGTGGATTTTCCTTCTTGAGGAGGAAGGAATTTCATCCCAAACGGGAAAGAGCAGCTCAGGGAACAACCAGGACAACGCAGAATAAATCCCCAGAGAGATTTCCCGCTGAGCCCCAAACCGCGACGGAAAAAAGGAGAATTCCCAGGATTTTTCCTTCTCCCAAGGACCAGAAAACCAGAAATCCCCTTTTTTCCCATTTTTCCCCCGCAGAAACCACACGACCCGCAGACTTTGGAGAAAATCCTGCAGTTCCTGGAGTGGGACGGCGACGGCGACGTCGACTTCAACGAATTCCTCCTCCTGGTTTTCCGCGTGGCCAAATGCTGCTTCCGGTTCCTGCCGCGAGCTCCGTTCCTCCTGCAGAGAACGCAAATCCCCAGCGGCGCCAAATCCCTGCGGGAAGCGGAGGTCAGGGGCAGAGGGAGCCGCCGGAAGGTCCAGGAGGAGGAGGAAATCCGGGAAATCTCGGAGAGGAAGCGTCGGGAAGATCCGCGTCGGGAAGATCCGCGTCGGGAAGATCCGCGTCGGGAAGATCCGCATCGGGAAGAGGAGGTGTTGGGAGATGTGAGGGTTGGGGAGGAGGAAGTTGAGGAGGAAGCGAGGAGGGATCGGCGGGAACGGCGCGGGAGGAACGGCGCGGGAGAACGGGAGGAGGTGATCCAGCGGGAATTCCGGGAAAGGAAAAATCGGGAGATCACGGAAGCCAAGAGGCCTCACCAGTCGTTCCTGGAGGAACCGCTGGAGATCGAGCTCGGGGAAGGTGGGAGAGAAGAGCAGGAGGATCGGAGCTGCGGGAGGAGAACGGAGAGGGAGATCCGGGAGGAGAGGGAGAGAGAGGAGAGAGATGATCTGAGAAGAAGAGGGAGAAGGAGAGAGAGAAGAATTGATGAGGAGCTGGAGTTGGAGAGCTCTGAGCGCCGCAGGCGGGAAAGGGAGGAACGAGAAGCTGTGATCAACCAAAGAGAAGCACAGGAGAGACGAGAAATTCGTGAGGCTGAAGTCGATGGAAGGAGAGAACGAGAATTTGAGAGGAGAAGAGAAACCAGGGTGGAAGCAGAAGCTGATGTGAAAGTCAGGAGAGAGATCCGGGAAAGAGAACCTCGTGAGGAGCTGAGAAGGAGAGAGAGAAGAATTGATCAGGAAGAGGAACTGGAGATGGAGAGCTCTGAGCGCCGCAGGCGGGAAAGGGAGGAAGAAGTTGCTGCCAGGATCGACAGAGAGACACGGGAGAGACGAGAAATTCGTGAGGTTGAAGATGATAGAAGGAGAGAACAAGAAGTTGAAAGGAGAAGAGAAACCAGGGTGGAAGCAGAAGCTGATGTGAAAGTCAGGAGAGAAATCCGGGAAAGAGAACCTCGTGAGGAGCTGAGAAGGAGAGAACAAATCCGTGAGCGTGAGGAGGAAGAGAGGAGAATTTCCCGTGGCAGAGAGAGGGAAGAGGTTGTGAGGGACAGAAGAATCGACCAGGAACTGGAGAGCTCTGAGCGCCGCAGACGGGAAAGGGAAAGAGAAGAAGAAGTTGCTGCCAGGATCGACAGAGAGACAAGAGAGAGACGAGAAATCCGTGACATTGAAGGTGATGGAAGGAGAGAACGAGAATATGAAAGGAGAAGAGAAACCTCAGTGGCAGCAGAAGGTGATGTGAGAATCCAGAGAGAGATCAGGGAAAGGGAACCTCGTGAGGAACTGAGAAGGAGAGAAAAAATCCGTGAGCGTGAGGAGGAAGAGAGGAGGATTTCTCGGGAAAGAGGTCAGGAAGAGATCAGGAGGGAGAGGAGAATCGATGAGGAGCCAGAGCTGGAGAGCTCTGAGCGCCGCAGAAGGGAAAGGGAAAGGGAGGAAGGAGTTGCTGCCAGGACCGAAAGAGAAACACAAGAGAGACGAGAAATTCGTGAGGTTGAAGGTGATGGAAGGAGAGAACAAGAATATGAAAGAAGAAGAGAAACCAGGGTGGAAGCAGAAGGTGATGTGAGAATCCAGAGAGAGATCAGGGAAAGAGAACCTCGTGAGGAGCTGAGAAGGAGAGAACAAATCCGTGAGCGTGAGGAGGAAGAGAGGAGAATTTCCCGTGGCAGAGAGAGGGAAGAGTTTGCAAGGGACAGAAGAATTGATGAGCAGCTGGATAGCTCTGAGCGCCGCAGACGGGAAAGGGAAAGGGAGGAAGAAGTTGCTGCCAGGATCCAGAGAGAGACACGAGAGAGACGAGAAATTCGTGAGATTGAAGATGATGGAAGGAGAGAACGAGAATATGAAAGGAGAAGAGAAACCAGGGTGGAAGCAGCAGCAGAAGGTGATGTGAGAATCCAGAGAGAAATCCGGGAAAGAGAACCTCGTGAGGAGCTGAGAAGGAGAGAACAAATCCGTGAGCGTGAGGAGGAAGAGAGGAGAATTTCCCGTGGCAGAGAGAGGGAAGAGATCAGGAGAGAGAGGAGAATCGATGAGGAACAGGAGCTGGAGAGCTCTGAGCGCCGCAGACGGGAAAGGGAGGAAGAAGTTGCTGCCAGGATCCAGAGAGAGACACGAGAGAGACAAGAGCGAGAAATTCGTGAGGTTGACGATGATGGGAGGAGAGAACTAGAATATGAAAGGAGAACAGAAACCTCAGCAGCAGCAGAAGCTGATGTGAAAGTCAGGAGAGAGATCAGGGAAAGGGAACCTCGTGAGGAGCTGAGAAGGAGAGAACAAATCCGTGACTATGGAGAAGAAAGACAAATTTCCCGGGAAAGAGCCAGAGAAGAGGTTGTGAGGGACAGAAGAATCGACCAGGAACAGCAGAGCTCTGAGCGCCGCAGACGGGAAAGGGAGGAAGAAGTTGCTGCCAGGATTGAAAGAGAAACATGGGAGAGACGAGAAATCCGTGAGGTTGAAGGTGATACAAGGAGAGAGAGAGAATATGAAAGGAGAAGAGAAACCAGGGTGGAAGCAGAAGGTGATGTGAGAATCCAGAGAGAAATCCGGGAAAGGGAACCTCGAGAGGAGCTCAGAAGGAGAGAACAAATCCGTGAGCGTGAGGAGGAAGAGAGGAGAATTTCCCGTGGCAGAGAGAGGGAAGAGATCAGGAGAGCGAGAATTGATCGAGAACAGGAGCTGGAGAGCTCTGAGCGCCGCAGACGGGAAAGGGAAAGAGAAGAAGAAGTTGCTGCCAGGATCCAGAGAGAGACACGGGAGAGACGAGAAATTCGTGAGATTGAAGATGATGGAAGGAGAGAACGAGAATATGAAAGGAGAAGAGAAACCAGAGTGGCAGCAGCAGCAGAAGCTGATGTGAGAATCCAGAGAGAGATCCGGGAAAGGGAACCTCGTGAGGAGCTGAGAAGGAGAGAACAAATCCGTGAGCATGAGGAGGAAGAGAGGAGAATTTCCCGGGAAAGAGCAAGAGAAGAGGTCAGGAGGGAGAGGAGAATCGATGAGGAACAGGAGCTGCAGAGCTCTGGGCGCAGCAGACGGGAAAGGGAAGAACGAGAAGCTGTGATCAACCAAAGAGAAGCACAGGAGAGACGAGAAATTCGTGAGGCTGAAGTTGATGCAAGAAGAGAACGAGAATATGAAAGAGCACGAGAGAGGAGAGCAGCAGAAGAAGCTGATGTGAAAGTCAGGAGAGAAATTCGGGAAAGAGAACCTCATGAGGAGCTGAGAAGGAGAGAACAAATCCGTGAGCGTGAGGAGGAAGAGAGGAGAATTTCCCGGGAAAGAGGTCAGGAAGAGATCAGGAGGGAGAGGAGAATCGATGAGGAGCAGGAGAGCTCTGAGCGCCGCAGAAGGGAAAGGGAGGAAGAAGTTGCTGCCAGGATCCAGAGAGAGACACGAGAGAGACGAGAGCGAGAAATTCGTGAGGTTGACGATGATGGGAGGAGAGAACTAGAATATGAAAGGAGAAGAGAAACCTCAGCAGCAGCAGAAGCTGATGTGAAAGTCAGGAGAGAGATCAGGGAAAGGGAACCTCGTGAGGAGCTGAGAAGGAGAGAACAAATCCGTGACTATGGAGAAGAAAGACAAATTTCCCGGGAAAGAGCCAGAGAAGAGGTTGTGAGGGACAGAAGAATCGATCAGGAGCTGGAGAGCTCTGAGCGCCGCAGACGGGAAAGGGAGGAAGGAGTTGCTGCCAGGATTGACAGAGAAACACGGGAGAGACGAGAAATTCGTGAGGTTGAAGATGATACAAGGAGAGAGAGAGAATATGAAAGGAGAAGAGAAACCTCAGTGGCAGCAGAAGCTGATGTGAGAATCCAGAGAGAGATCCGGGAAAGGGAACCTCATGAGGAACGGAGAAGGAGAGAACAAATCCGTGAGCGTGAGGAGGAAGAGAGGAGAATTTCCCGTGGCAGAGAGAGGGAAGAGGTCAGGAGAGAGAGGAGAATCGATGAGGAGCTGGAGCTGGAGAGCTCTGAGCGCCGCAGACGGGAAAGGGAGGAAGAAGTTGCTGCCAGGATTGAAAGAGAAACACGGGAGAGACGAGAAATCCGTGAGGTTGAAGGTGATACAAGGAGAGAGAGAGAATATGAAAGGAGAAGAGAAACCAGGGTGGAAGCAGAAGGTGATGTGAGAATCCAGAGAGAGATCAGGGAAAGGGAACCTCGTGAGGAACTGAGAAGGAGAGAACAAATCCGTGAGCGTGAGGAGGAAGAGAGGAGGATTTCCCGGGAAAGAGGTCAGGAAGAGATCAGGAGGGAGAGGAGAATCGACCAGGAGCTGGAGAGCTCTGAGCGCCGCAGAAGGGAAAGGGAGGAAGAAGTTGCTGCCAGAATTGAAAGAGAAACACGGGAGAGACGAGAAATTCGTGATGCTGAAGTTGATGGAAGGAGAGAACGAGAATTTGAAAGGAGAAGAGAAATCCAGGTGGAAGCAGAAGCTGATGTTAAGGTCCGGAGAGAGATCAGGGAAAGGGAACCTCGTGAGGAACTCAGAAGGAGAGAACAAATCCGTGAGCGTGAGGAGGAAGAGAGGAGAATTTCCCGTGACAGAGAGAGGGAAGAGATCAGGAGGGAGAGGAGATTCGATGAGGAACAGGACCTGCAGAGCTCTGAGCGCCGCAGACGCGAAAGGCGCGGGCAGCAAGGAGTGACCATCGCTGACCAGAGGCAGGAGATCCACCTGGAGGTCCTGGATGAAGAAGACGAAGAAGAAGAGGAAGAAGAGGAGCAGCAATTCCACTACCAAACCCTCCACCACGGCGATCTTTGCCCGCCAGGACAGGATTTGGCCGTCAGCGATTTACGGGTTGGTTATCCCAACGCCGACCCCGAAATCCAGCCGGAGCTCCACACCCTCCCCGACCCCCAAACCATCTCCTACCTGGTCCACGTCCTTCACAACCAGGACAATCCCGGTGCCACCACCTACCAGATCGTGTGTCACCAGCCCGGCCGGCCCGGCGCGCCCAGGAGCTGCTCGGTGACACCGCTGGGACAATCCCGGGGAAAATCGGGAATTCCGGAGGGAAAATCCGGGAGTGAGGTGAGGAGGGATGGAGTTGTGGAGGAGTTGGAGAGTTCCGAGGGGATCCGGAGGAGCCGGGAGGTGCTGGAGGGTGAATCCAGGAGGGTGCTGAGGGAGGAGGAGGATGGGGAGGTGAAGGTTGTGGGGAATCCTCGGGAATCTTCTCGGGAAGTTCGGGAAACTCGGGAAGTTCAGGAAGGTCGGGAATTATCTCGGGAAGCTCAGAAATCTCGGGAATCTGCTCAGGAATCATCTCGGGAATCTCGGGAAGTTCGGGAAGCTCAGAAATCTCGGGAATCTGCTCAGGAATCATCTCAGAAATCTCGGGAATCCCGTGAAGCTCGGGAAGTTCGGGAATCGCGGAAATCTCGGGAATCTCGGGAACTTCGTGAAGTTCGCGAAGCTCTGAAATCTGCTCAGGAATCACCTCGGGAATCTCGGGAATCTCGGGAAGTTCGTGAAGATCGTGAAGCTCTGAAATCTCGGGAATCTGCTCAGGAATCATCTCAGAAATCTCGGGAATCTCGGGAATCATCTCAGGAATCTCAGGAATCCCGTGAAGCTTGGGAAGTTCAGGAATCGTGGGAATCGCGGAAATCTCGAGAATCCCGTGAAGCTCAGAAATCTCGGGAATCATCTCAGGAATCATCTCAGGAATCTCGGGAATCTCAGAAATCTCGGGAAGCACCCCGCGATCCCCGCGGAGAGGAAATCACCTCCATCCCGGACGACGAGGGAGATCCCAATCCCGACAAATCCTCCCGGGAGGATTCCGGCGCGAGGGTTTCCCGGGATGAATCCAAGACATCCTAAAGGGAGTTTTCCTCCCCCTGGAGATCCTCCAGCTCCTTTTTTGGGGTTTCCAGGGATTTTTTGGGGTTTTTTTCTGGGATAAATCCTCAGTGGGATGTGGAGTTTTCACCTCCCTGATGGGTTTTTCCTGATATTTAATCAATTTTCCTGCTCTGTTTGGGGTCTTTGGGTCCCTCTGGCCTCGTTTGTAGCCTGGCTGTGAAAATCCAAAAAATTGTTGATTTTGGGGTTTGGAAATTTGGGAAAAAATCCCTTTTGGGGTCTGAAAGTCCTCAAAAATAATACCTTTTGGGGTCTGAAATTACGCAATGCTGGGGAAATGAAATTCTCATTTTTGGGCCTGAAAATCCTCAGAAAAAATCACTTTTGGGGTTTGAAAGTCCTCAAAAAAAATCACTTCTGGGGTTGGAAAATACTAAAAAAAAATCACTTTTGTGGTCTGAAAATCCTCAAGGCTAGGGAAATAAAATTCTCATTTGGGCCTGAAAATACTAAAAAGAAAAAAAAATCTCTTTTGGGGTCTGAAAGTCCTCAAGGCTGGGGAAATAAAGTTCTCATTTTGGGGCTTGAAAATCCTCAGAAAAAATCACTTTTGGGGTCTGAAAGTCCTCAAGGTTGGGGAAAAAAACCCCTTTTTTGTGGCCTGAAAATCCTTGAAAAAGAAATCAATTTTGGGGTCTGAAAGTCCTTTTAAAAGAATTTTGGTTTGGGGCTGAAAATCCTTAAAAAAAAAAACCACAAAAAAAAACAACATTAAAAAAAATCCCTTTTCAGGTCTGAAAGTCCTTGAAAAAAAATCGCTTTTGGGGTCTGGAAATCCTCAAAACTTGGGAAAAAAAAATTCCACATTTTCATCCCTGACTGCAGCAGAATTCCAGGTTTGGAGCAGCCGAGGGTCCTGCTGGTGGCGGGAGAGGAAATTTCCTCCTTTTTTTCCTTTTCCTTTTTCCTTTTTCCCTCTCTGTATCGCATGGAAAATGGGAATAAAAGGTTGATTCCTGCACTGCCTCCTGAGTCTCTGGTTTTTCCCAAAATATTTGGGTTTTTCCCCGTTTTTCCTGCTCTAATCCCAGCTGGAATTCCCAGAGTTGTCCATGGGAATTTTCCCAAATTCCAGAATTCATCCCGACCTGTGTTTCTGTTCCACATGGAGATTTTGGGGATTTTTTCCCCAAAAAATCACAATTTTTTTTCCATCTATCCAAATATCCAAATGGGATATTCCAGAGGAGAAATCTGGGATAAAAAGGGAATAACTGTAAATCCTAAAAGAGTGGATATTCCAAAGGATAAACCAGGAATAATTGTAAATCCCAAACCTGGGAATTATCCTTTATCCCAAAGGAGAAAACTGGGATAAAAAGGGAATATCTGTAAATCCCAAAAGGAGAAAACTGGGATAAAATGGGAATAAATGTAAATCCCAAAAGGATAAAACTGGGATAAAATGGGAATAAACTGTAAATCCCAAAAACGAGGATATCCCAAAAGATAAAATGGGAATAACTGTAAATCCCAAATCCAGAAATATCCCAAAGGAGAAAACCAGGATCAAATGGGAATAAATATAAATCCGAAATCTCAAAACAGGGATATTCCAAAGAATAAAACCAGGATAAACCTGGAATAACTGTAAATCCCAAAATCTGGGATATCCCAGAGGAGAAAACAGGAATAACTGTAAATCCCAAACCTGGAAAGAGTAAAAAGAACCAAAGAATAAAACCGGGAATAACTGTAAATCCCCAAAACGCGAATATCCCAAAGGAGAAAACCAGGATAAACCAGGAATAACTGTCAATCCCAAAATAATAAAACCGGGAAAAAACGGGAATAACTGTCAATCCCGAGCCGGATCCCATTCCAGCGGCTCGGGTTTAATAATCCCAGCGGCTCGGGATGAAATTCCCGAGGCTCGGGATGAAATTCCAGCGGCTCGGGCTGAATCCCAGCTGCTCGGGACGGAATTCCAGATGCTCCGGTGCCATTCCAGCGGCTCGGGCTGAATAATTCCAGATGTTCCGGTGCCATTCCAGCGGCCCGGGACGGAATTCCCGAGGCTCGGGCTGAATAATTCCAGCGGCTCGGGCTGAAATTCCCGAGGCTCGGGCTGGAATTCCAGCGGCTCGGACTGAATCCCAGCTGCTCGGGATGGAATTCCAGATGTTCCGGTGCCACTCCAGCGGCTCGGGCTGAGTTCCAGCGGCTCGGGCTGAATAATTCCAGATGTTCTGATGCCATTCCAGCGGCTCGGGCTGAATAATTCCAGATGTTCCTGTGCCACTCCAGTGGCTCGGGCTGAATCCCAGCTGCTCGGGACGGAATTCCCGAGGCTCGGGACGGAATTCCAGCTGCTCGGGACGGAATTCCAGCTGCTCGGGCTGAATCCTAGCTGCTCGGGACGGAATTCCAGCGGCTCGGGCTGGAATAATTCCAGCGGCTCGGGCTGAAATCCCAGCTGCTCGGGACGGAATTCCCGAGGCTCGGGACGGAATTCCAGCGGCTCGGGCTGAATAATTCCAGATGTTCCGGTGCGATTCCAGCGGCCCGGGCTGGAATAATCCCAGCTGCCCGGGCTGGGAGAGGCGCGGCTCTCTCGGCACGACCCGCCCCGAGCTGCCGGTGACTCAGCCGGGCGCGGCTCGGGAGGTTTGGGGTTTGCAGAACTTCCTGATCCTCCAAATCCAACTGTTCCCTGGCCGGAGAGGAAAGCGGAGCTGAGCAGTCATGGTGAGAGTTTGGGGATGGGCTGGGAGTGGGGTCGGGGGGGTTTGGAGGGGAAAAATGGGGTTTGGAGGGGAAAAAATGGGGTTTGGAGGGGAAAAAATGGGGTTTGGAGGGGAAAAAAAGGGGTTTTTCTGTGAAAAACAGGGCGTTTCCTGGAAAAAACTGGGGTTTTAGTGGAAAAAATGGGGCGTTTCCTGGAAAAAACTGGGGTTTTGCTGTAAAAAGTGGGGTTTTATTGTACAAAAATAGGGATTTTGCTGTGAAAAACTGAGATTTTACTGTAAAAAATAGGGGTGTTACTGTAAAAAACGGGGTTTGACTGTAAAATAAAGGGCGTTTCCTGTAAAAAATGGGGGTTTAGTGGAAAAAATGGGGCGTTTCCTGGAAAAAACCGGGGGGTTCCTGGAAAAAACTGAGGTTTTCCTACAAAAAACTGAGGGTTTAGGGGAAAAAAAGGGGGTTTAGGGGAAAAACTAGGGCGTTTCCTGTAAAAAACTGGAATTTTCCTGTGAAAAACTGGAATTTTCCCACGAAAAACTGGAATTTTCCCACAAAAAACTGGGATTTTCCTACGAAAAACTGGGATTTTCCTACAAAAAAATGGAATTTTCCTACAAAAAACTGGGGTTTTAGTGGAAAAAATGGGGTTTTTCTGTGAAAAACAGGGCGTTTCCTGTAAAAAATTGGGGTTTTAGTGGAAAAAATGGGGCGTTTCCTGTAAAAAACTGGGGTTTTCCTACAAAAAATTGAGGTTTTCCTACAAAAAACTGGGGGGTTAGGGGAAAAAACAGGGCGTTTCCTGGAAAAAACTGGGGTTTCACTGTAAAAACTGGGATTTTCCTGTGAAAAACTGGAATTTTCCTACGAAAAACTGGGGTTTTCCCACGAAAAACTGGAATTTTCCTACGAAAAACTGGGATTTTCCTACAAAAAAATGGGATTTTCCTACGAAAAACTGGAATTTTCCTACGAAAAACTGGGGTTTTAGTGGAAAAAATGGGGTTTTTCTGTGAAAAACAGGGCGTTTCCTGTAAAAAATGGGGGGTTTACTGTGAAAAAATGGGGTTTTATTGTAAAAAACTTGGGGTTTTAGTGGAAAAAATGGGGTTTTACTGGGAATATAAAGGGGGTTTCCTGCAAAAAAACTGGGATTTTCCCACAAAAAACTGAGGTTTTAGTGGAAAAAATGGGGTTTTTCTGTGAAAAACAGGGCGTTTCCTGTAAAAAATGGGGTGGTTACTGCAAAAAAATGGGGTTTTATTTTAAAAAAACTGGGGTTTTAGTGGAAAAAATGGGGTTTTACTGGGAATATAAAGGGGGTTTCCTGCAAAAAACCTGGGATTTTCCTAAAAAAACTGGGGTTTTACTGGAAAAAATGGGATTTTACTGTAAAAAAATGGGGTTTTGCTGTGAAAAACTGGGATTTTACTGTGAAAAACTGGGATATTCCTACAAAAAACTGGGGTTTTAGTGGAAAAAATGGGGTTTTCCTGTGAAAAACAGGGCGTTTCCTGTAAAAAATAGGGATTTTACTGTAAAAAAATAGGGGGTTTAGTGGAAAAAAACTTGGATTTTACTGTGAAAACTGGGGTTTTCCTAAAAAAATAGGGGTTTTCCTAGAAAAAACTGGGGGTTTACTGCAAAAAAAGGGATTTTACTGTAAAAAAATGGGGTTTTCCTGGAAAAGATAGGGATTTTCCTGTAAAAAACTGGGATTTAAAAAAAAAAAAAAAGGGGTTTTCCTAGAAAAACTGGGATTTTACTGTAAAAAAATAGGGGGTTTCCTGCAAAAAATTGGAATTTTCAAAAAAAAAAAAAAAAATAGGGGCTTTCCTAGAAAAAAAAATGGGATTTTACTATTAAAAAAAATGGGATTTTCCTATTAAAAACCCCAAAAGTGGAGCAGGGAGAGGAGAGGGAAAAGTGCCAAGGGGAGGATTTGGGGGAAAGGGAAAGGGGAAGGGAAAAGAGGGAAAATGTGGGAAAAGTGATTCCAGAGGGGAGGGAGGGAGAAAATGGGGATTTTTCCTGTAAAAAATGGGGATTTTCCTGTTATAAATATGGATTTTCCTATAAAAATGGGAATTTCCTATTAAAAAATGGAGTTTTTCCTATAAAAAATGGGGATTTTCCTATTAAAAATATGGAGTTTCCTATAAAAATAGTGATTTTCCTATAAAAAATGGGGATTTTTCTATAAAAACCGAGGATTTTCCTATTAAAAATATGGAGTTTCCTATAAAAATAGTGATTTTCCTATAAAAAATGGGGATTTTTCTATTAAAAAAGGAGATTTTCCCATAAGAAATAGGGATTTTCCTATAAGAAATAGGGATTTTTCCTATAAGAAAAATGGGGATTTTTCCTATAAAAAATGGGGATTTTCCTATAAAAAAATATGGATTTTCCTATTAAAAATGGGGTTTTTCCTATTAAAAATGGGGATTTTCCTATAAAAAACCCCAAAATTGGAGCGGGGAGAGGGAAGGAAGGATTTGGGAATTTCCCAGGAAAGAATTTCTGCTTTTCCCGGATTTTCCGGGATTTTGGGATCGGCCGAACAGAACTCTGGGAATTCCCGGGAAGTTCTGGAATGTTCGAAATTATCCGAAAAAAAAGGGAATTAAAGGTGGGAGGGAGGGGAGATCCCAAAATCCCGGAAATTATCCCAAAATTCCCACGAAGTTCGCCCAAAATTACCCAAAAATTCCCCCAAAATTAGCCCAAAATTCGCCCAAAATTCATCTAAATTCACCCAAAATTCACCAAAAGTCACATAAAATTCGCCAAAATTCGATCAAAATGCACCAAAATTCACCCAAAATTCACCGAAATTAACCAAAATTCACCCAAAATTAATCTAAATTCACCCAAAAGTCACCAGAAATTCGCCAAAATTCGCTCAAAATTCACCAAAATTCACCGAAATTAACCAAAATTTGCCCAAAATTCACCAAAATTCGCCAAAATTCCCCCTAAATTCACCAAAAGTCACCAAATGTCACCAAAAATTCACCAAAATTCACCAAAATTAGCCCCAAATTCACTAAAATTTCCCCAAAATTCGATCGAAATTCACCAAAATTCCCCCAAAATTCACCAAAATTCGACCAAAATTCACCAAAATTCCCCCAAAAATTCCCCAAAATTAACCGAAATTCCCTGAAATTCACTAAAATTCGCTCCAAATTAGCCCAAAATTCACCCAAAATTCGGCCAAAATTAGCCCCAAATTCACCAAAATTCACTGAAATTCACCAAAATAAAACAGAAATTCCCTGAAATTCCCCAAAATTCCCATTTTTTCCCCCAAATTCTCACCTTCTCTGTCAATCCCGACGGGAGAAGCAGCAGGAAGTTGGGAAAGCAAATGGAATTTTCCATTCTTGGCTCAGCTTTTCCAGGCAGGGTGGAGAAAATGGGGAAAAATTGGGGAAAATTGGGGAAATTAGGGGAAAAATGAGGGGGAAATGAGGGAGAAATGGGGGAAAACAGGGATTTTCTCCCAAAAATATGGGATTTTCTCCCAAAAAAAATGGGATTTTTCTCCTAAAAATGTGATTTTCTCCCCAAAAAATGGGATTTTGTCCTAAAAAATATGATTTTCTCCCAAAGAAAGGGGGTTTTCCCCCCAAAAAATTGATTTTGTCCAAAAAAAAAGTGATTTTCTCCCAAAAAACGGGATTTTTCTCCTAAAAAATGTGATTTTCTCCCAAAAAAATGTGATTTTTCTCCCAAAAAACGGGATTTTCTCCTTAAAAAATGGGATTTTCTCCTAAAAAAATGGGATTTTTCTCCTTAAAAATGGGATTTTTCTCCCAAAAAATGGGGTTTTCTCCCAAAAAATATGGGATTTTCTCCCAAAAAAATGGGATTTTCTCCCAAAGAAAGGCGGTTTTCTCTGAAAAAAAACTTGATTTTCTTCCCAAAAATCTGATTTTTCTCCCAAAAAAGGGGTTTTCTCCAAAAAAAATGTTGTTTTCTCCCAAAAACCGGGGTTTTCTCCCCAAAAAGTGATTTTCTCCCCAAAAAAAGTGATTTTCTCCCAAAAAATGGGGTTTTCTCCCCGAAAAATGTGATTTTCTCCCAAAAAATGTGATTTTTCTCCCCCAAAAAGGTTTTTTTCTCCCCCAAGCGGCCGGCCTCGCCCATCCCCGCAGGGGATTTTCCGTTCGCCTCTCCCTGCTCCTGGCGGGAACGAAATCCCTGGAAAAATGCGGCAGGACAGGTTCCCAAAAAAACTAGATTGCTCAAAAAAAACCGGAATTGCAACCTGGAACAGCCGCAGCGGGGAGAGGAGGAGCCTGGAGATTTCCCTGAGCCCAAAAATCGGGATTTTACCCAAAAAAATGAGATTTTCTCACAAAAAAATGGGGATTTCCCCCCAAAAAATCAGCATTGCTCCAGAAAAAAACGGGATTGTTCCCAAAAAAAACCAGGATTGTTCCCAAAAACCAGGATTGTTCCCAAAAAAATAAGATTTTCTCCCCAAAAACCGAGATTTCCTCCCAGTGAACTGAGGTTTCCTCCCCAAAACATGAGATTTTCTCTGAAAAAATGAGACTTTCTCCCCAAAAACCAGGATCACTCCCACAAGATTGAGATTTTCTCCACAAAAGCTGAGATTTTCTCCCCAAAAAATTGGGATAACTCCCCAAAACCCGAGCTTTTCTCCCAAAAATCCCAAATTTTCTCCCCAAAAACTATTTTCTCCCCAAAAAACTCAGATTTTCTCCCCAAAACCTGAGATTTTCTCCCCAAAAAACCAAGAAAACTCAAAAAAACCCCATGATAACTCCCAAAAAAATGAGATTTTCTCCCCAAAACCCGACATTTTCTCCCCAAAAAACAAGGATAACTCCCCAAATCCCAAGATTTTCTCCCAAAATCCCGAATTTCCTGCAGCCCACGGAGACAGAGCGCTGCATCGAGTCCCTCCTGGCGGTTTTCCAGCGCTATGCTGGGAAGGAAGGAGATTCCTCTTCTCTGTCCAAGAGGGAATTCCTGGCGTTCATGAACACCGAGCTGGCGGCTTTCACCAAGGTGGGAATTATTGGGAATTGTTGGGGAATTGTCTGGGAATTATTGGGAATTATATGAAAATTATTTGGTTATTATATGAGAATTATCTGAGAATTATTTGGGAATTATTGGGGAAATATTTGGTTATTATAGGAGAATTATATGAGAATTATTTGGGAATTATTGGGGAATTGTTGGGGAATTATTGGGGAATTACTGAGGAATTACATGAGAATTATTTGGTTATTTGAGAATTATTTGGGAATTATTGGGGAATTATTTGAGAATTATCTGGGAATTATGTGGGAATTGTTTGGGAATTATTTGGGTATTATTTGGGAATTATTTGCAGATTATTTAGGAATTATTGGGGGAATATTGGGGAATTATTAGGGAATTCCTGGAGTTCATGAACACCGAGCTGGCGGCTTTCACCAAGGTGGGAATTATTGAGGAATTATTGGGAATTATCTGGGAATTATTTGAGAATTATCTGGGAATTATTGGGGATTTATTTGAGAATTATTGGGGAATTTTTGGGGAATTATTTGAGAATTATTTGGTTATTATATGAGAATTATATGAAAATTATCCCGGAATTATTGGGGAATTTTTTGGGAATTATTGGGCAATTATGCAGGAATTATTTGGTTATTATAGGAGAATTATTTGGGAATTATTGGGGAATTATTCATTTATTATTTGGGAATTAATTATTGGGGAATTATTGGGGAACTATGGGGGAATTCCATCAGAATTCCCATTTTCCCCTCAGAATTCCCTCACAATTCCCATTTTCCCCTCAGAATTCCCTCACAATTCCCATTTTCCCCTCAGAATTCCCTCACAATTCCCATTTTCCCCTCAGAATTCCCTCAGAATTCCCTCAAAATTCCCATTTTCCCCTCAGAATTCCCTCAGAATTCCCATTTTTCCCTCAGAATTCCCTCAGAATTCCCATTTTCCCCTCAGAATTCCCTCAAAATTCCCATTTTTCCCTCAGAATTCCCTCAAAATTCCATCAGAATACCTATTTCCCCTCAAAATTCTCTCAGAATTCCCATTTTCCCCCCAGAATTCCCTCAGAATTCCCATTTTCCCCTCAGAATTCCCTCACAATTCCCACAAACTTCCCTCAGAATTCCCATTTTCCCCTCAGAATTCCCATTTTCCCCTCAGAATTCCCTGAAAATTCCCATTTTCCCCTCAGAATTCCCTGAAAATTCCCATTTTTCCCTCAGAATTCCCTGAAAATTCCCTCAGAATTCCCTCAGAATTCCCATTTTCCCCTCGGAATTCCCATTTTCCCCTCGGAATTCCCACAAACTTCCCTCAGAATTCCCTGAAAATTCCCATTTTTCCCTCAGAATTCCCTTGGAATTCCATCAGAATACCCATTTTTCCCTGAAAATTCCCTCAGAATTCCCATTTCCCCTCAAAATCCCCTCAGAATTCCCATTTTCCCCTCAGACTTCCCTCAGATTCCCCATTTTTCCCTTGGAATTCCCTCAAAATCCCCATTTCCCCCCAGAATTCCCATTTTTTCCCCTCAGAATTCCCCCAGAATTCCCATTTTTTCCCCTCAAAATTCTCTCAGAATTCCCATTTTCCCCTCAGAATTCCCATTTTCCCCTCAGAATTCTCTCAAAATTCCCATTTTTCCCTCAAAATTCCCATTTTCCCCTCAGAATTCCCTCAGAACTCCCTCAGAATTCTCTCAGAATTCCCATTTCTCCCTCAGAATTCTCTCAGAAATCCCATTTTTCCCTCAAAATTCCCTTGGAATTCCCTCAGAATTCCCATTTTCCCCTCAGAATTCCCTCAGAATTCTCTCAGAAATCCCATTTTTCCCTCAAAATTCCCTCAGAATCCCCTCAAAATTCCCATTTTTCCCTCAAATCCCCCCAGAATCCCCATTTTCCCCCTCAGAATTCCCATTTTCCCCTCAGAATTCCCCCAAAATCCCATTTTTTCCCCGCAGAACCAGCAGGACCCGGCGGTGGTGGACAGGATGATGAAGAAACTCGACCTCAACAGCGACGGCAAACTGGATTTCCAGGAGTTCCTCAACCTCATCGGGGGAATTGCCGTCGCCTGCCACAACAGCCTGGTGCTCAAAGCCCCAAACCCCTAGGAATTCCGGGATCCCCACGGAATTTGGAGCCTCTGGAATGTTCCACAGGGAGCGGGAGGGATGGGATGGTGAAATTCCCATTTTTTCCCTGTTTTTTCCTCTTTTTTTCCCATTTTATTCCCTTTTTCCCCCATTTTTTTCAATTTTTTTCCCATTTTTTTCAATTTTTCCCCATTTTTAAAAAATTTTTTATCATTTTTTTCAAGTTTTTTACCATTTTCCCATTTTTTTCCATTTTTTCCAATTTTTTTCAATTTTTCCCCCATTTTTTTCAATTTTTTTCCCATTTTTTCAATTTTTTTCCCATTTTTCCACATTTTTAAAATTTTTTTCCCATTTTTTCCACATTTTAAAAATTTTTTTCCCATTTTTTCCACATTTTTAGTGGATGAAATAAAAGGTTTGATGGAATGGTGAAATTCCCAGTTTTTCCCATTTTTTCCCCATTTTTTTCAATTTTTTCCCCATTTTTTTCAATTTTTTTCCCCATTTTTTTCAATGTTTTCCCATTTTTTTTCAGTTTTTTTCCCTTTTTCCCCCCCCGTATTTTCCTGGTTTTTTGGATTAAATAAAAGGTTTGATGGAATGGTGAAATTCTGGGTTTTTTCCTTTTTTCCCCATTTTTCCCCCATTTTTACCATTCTTTTCACATTTTTAGTGGATGAAATAAAAGGTTTGACGGAACGGCAAAACTCCCATTTTTTTCCCCATTTTTTTCAAATTTTTTCCCATTTTTTTCAATTTTTTTCCCATTTTTTCCCTCCTTTTTTCACATTTTTATGGATGAAATAAAAGGTTTGATGGAACAGCAAAATTCCTGTTTTTTCCCATTTTTTCCCCATTTTTTTCCCTTTTTTCCCTATTTTTTTCAATTTTTTTCCCATTTTTATCCTGTTTTTGCCCCAGTTTTATATGGATGAAATCAAAGGTTTGATGGAATGGTGAAATTCTCGTTATTTTTCCCGTTTTTCCCCATTTTTTCCTGTTTGTTTCCCTTTTTTTTAAATGAAATAAAAGGTTTGATGAAATGGTGACATTCTTGGTGTTTTCCCTTTTTTTTCCCATTTTTTTCCCATTTTCTGGATTAAATAAAAGCTTTGATGTAATGGTGAAAAATCCCTTTTTCCCCTTTTTTTCCCTTTTTTTATGGATGAAATAAAAGCTTTGATAGAATGGTGAAATTCCCATTTTTTCCCCATTTTTTCCCATTTTTTGTGGATTAAATAAAAGCTTTGATGGAATGGTAAAATTCCCTTTTTTTTTCCCTTTTTTCCCCATTTTTTGTGGATTAAATAAAAGCTTTGCTGACTCCCCCAGGAATTCTCCATCCCCTGGAAAATCCCAATTTCCCCACTTGGAAAATCCCAATTTTCCCACTTCCCACCCCAAATAATTCCCAAATTCCCTCCTCAGATCAGGAACTCAATCTCTAAAATCCTCATCCCCAAAAATTTCGGGAATTCTGGAATTTTCCACACCCTGGAGCTCCAAAAAAACCAAAACCTCCACCTGGGAATTCAGCAAAACCCCTCAGGGGTTAATTAGAGCACTAATTACCCAGCAGTAATTAACACACTCAGCTCCTGATTATTCCACCTTTCGCCTTCTGGAAAATTCCAAGCAGAGGGAGGAAAAAATTTCAAAATTCCACCTTTTTTTTGTGTCCTGGAAAAGTCACAGAACAGGAAAATCAGGGTGATTAATTAGCTTTATTAACGAGGGAATTGTTTAATTGGACAGGAGTTGCCAGGAGAACAAAACAAAGAGTCAACAAACAGAAGGAGAAGGAAATGCTTGGAGTTGGGAAATTCTTGGTTTTTTTAGGGATTATTTGGGATTTTTGGAGGGAAGAGTCTCCAAGGGGATTTGAGGAAATGAGGATTTGGGTTTGGGATAAAAATTGGGAAAAATGGACAAAATTCCTGTTTTTTTCAGGGATTTTTGGGATAAAAATCAGGAAAAACTGAGACAAAATCCTGGTTTTTTCAGGAATTTTTTTGGATTTAAAGGGGGAAGAGACAGTTGGAATTCCAAGGAGATATGTGGAATTCAGGATTTGGATTTGGGATAAAAATTGGGAAAAACTGAGCAAAATTCCTGGTTTTTTCCAGAAATTATTTGGGATTTTAGGGGGGAAAAGTTTCCAAGGGGATTTGAGGAAATCAGGGTTTGGGATTTGGGATCAAAATGAGGAAAAACTGGCCTAGAAATATGAAAAAAAACTCCTAAATGGGGGAAAAAAATTCAATTTAACACTGCAAGGTGGGGAAAAGCAGGGAAAGGAGCAGAGGAATGCAGAGGGGAGGAATTTGGGGGAAATTTGGGATGGAAAAATGGGAGTTTTCTGGAATTCTAGCGGAACTGGAGAGGACTGATGCGCAGCCCCAGCACGTCCTTCCCGATCTCTGTCACCTGTGGGGGAAAAAAGAAGATTTTGGGGTGAAAATTGGGGATTTGGGGATGAAAATTGGGGATTTTGGGGTGAAAATTGGGGATTTAAGGGTTAAAATTGGGAATTTAAAGGTTAAAATTGGGGATTTAAGGGTTTAAATTGAGGATTTTGGGGTGAAAATTGGGGATTTGGGGCTGAAAATTGGGGATTTTGGGGTGAAAATTGGGGAGTTTGGGATGAAAAGAAGTCAAAAATTCAATCCCCTGCGTGGTTTGGATGATCTGGAATTTCTGTGGATAATTATTTCTATGGATTGATGGGATCTGTTGTCAGATCAGAGATTTGTGTGGAGATTGGAGAGATTTCTAGGGATATTTGAGATATTTCCATGGATATTGGAGATATTTCTGTGAACATTTGAGAGATTTCTGTGAATATAGGAAATATTTCTATGGATATTTGAGATATTTCCTTGAATATTGGGATATTTCCATAGATATCTGAGATATTTCTATGGATATTTGAGGTATTTCCACGGATGGACAAGTTTTCCCCTCAGCCTCTTCCAGACCAACCAGGCCCAAGGCCAAGGCCCAGGCCCCTCCCTGTGGGAAAGACCCTAAAGACAACACTGACCCCTCAAAACCCCCAATCTCCAACCCCACAAATGAAAAGGTTTCCATGGATATTTGAGGTATTTCCATGGATATTTGAGATATTTCCATGGATGGACGAGTTTTCCCCTCAGGCTCCTCCAGAGCAACCAGGCCCAAGGCCTAGGCCTAAGCCGTAAAGACAACACTGACCTCTCCAAACCCCAGATTTTCCCACCCCACAAAGAATTCCCAGTTCCAATCCCCCAGTATCCTCTCCCCCTCACCAGATCTGTCAGATCTGTCAGATCTCCCCCTCACCAGACAGCAGATCTGTCCCCGGAACTCAGGGCAGTAGCAGGCCTGCTGAGCGGACACTCAGGGGAGAAATTTGTGGGGATATTTGACATATTTCCATGGATATTGGGAATATTTCTATGAATATCTGCAATATTTCCATGGATATCAGAGGTATTTCCATGGATGGATGAGTTTTCCCCCCCAAGGTTCCTCCAGACCAACCAGACCAAACTCCCACAGGTCCTCCTTGTGGGAAAGACACTCCAGACCCCAAATTCCTCTCTGGAATCCTATACTGACCCCACAAATGGAAAGGTGGCCATGGATATTTGAGATATTTCCATGGATATTTGAGATATTTCCATGAATGAACAAGATTTTCCCCCATGTTCCTCCAGACCAACCAGGACCAAGGTCTAGGCCCAGGCCTAAGGACAACACTGACTCCTCAAAACCCCAAAGTTTCTCCCCCCACAAACCAACAGGATGGAATTCCCAGTTTCAACCCCCCAGGATCCGTGTCCCCTCACCGTGGTGACGCGGCAGATCTGTCCCCGGAACTCGGGGCAGTAGCAGGCCCCGCTGAGGGGACACTGCCATCCTCCCTTACAGCAGAGATTTGTGGGGATATTGGAGGGATATTTGTGGGGCTGTCTATGGATATTTGAGTTATTTCTGTGAATATTTGAGACATTTCCATGGATGGACAAGTTTTCCCCTCAGGCTCCTCCTGGCCAACCGGGCCACTCCTTGTGGGAAAGACCCTAAGGACAACAGTGACCCCTCAAAACACCTCAAAACCCCAAATGGAAAGGTTTCCATGGCTATTTGAGATATTTCCATGGATATTTGACATATTTCCATGGATATTTGAGATATTTCCATGGATGGACAAGTTTTCCCCTCAGGCTCCTCCAGAGCAACCAGACCCAAGGTCTAGGCCCAGGCCTAAGGACAACACTGACTCCTCCAAACCCCAAATTTTCCCACCCCACAAAGAATTCCCAGTTCCAATCCCACAGTATCCTTGTCCCCTCACCGTGGTGACGCGGCAGATCTGCCCCCGGAACTCGGGGCAGTAGCAGGCCCCGCTGAGGGGACACTTCTCGACGGGCTTGCCGCGGTAGATGGGGCGGTAGGAGGCGGCGCAGATGTCGAAGGGGTTGTGCTGGTCGTAGTTGAGCTGCTGGCTGTCGCTCGGGTTCTTCTCGCACGCCGCCAGGATCTTCCGCGTCTGAGGAGGGAGGTGAGGGTGGGGTGGGTGGGAGAAGGGGGATGGACACCGGGAATGGGGACAGGGACGTTTGGGGACAGGGACGTGTGGGGTCTCCCCTGCTGGGTTTAGGGTCATTTGGGGTCTCACCTGCTGGGTTTGGGGACAGAGACGTTTGGGGACAAGGATATTTGGGGACAAGGGCGTGTGGGGACAAGGGCGTGTGGGGACAAGGGCGTGTGGGGTCTCACCTGATGGGTTTGGGGTCATTTAGGGCCTCACCTGCTGGGTTTGGGGTCATTTGGGGCCATTTTTGGGGCCTAACCTGATGGGTTTGGGGACAGGGACACCGGGGCCAGGGACATTTGGGGTGTCATTTGATGGGTTTGGGGTCATTTAGGGTCTCACCTGATGGGTTTGGGGCCATTTTTGGGGTCTCATCCACTGGATTTGGGGCCATTTCTAGGGGTTATTTGGGATCATTTTGGGGGTTATTTGGGGCCGTTTTTGGATAACTTTCAGGGCCTCACCTGCTGCACCACCTCAGGCTTTGGGCCATTTTGGGGATCGTTTTTGGGATCATTTTTGAGGCCATCTTGGGAATAATTTTTGTTTATTTGGGATCATTTCTGGGGCCTCACCTGCTGAATTTGGGGCCATTTTGGGTAAAGTTTTTGGGATTATTTGGGGCCATTTTTAGGATAATTTCCATTGCCTCACCTGCTGGATTTGGGGCCATTTTGGGTAAAGTTTTTGGGGTTATTTGGGGCCATTTTTAGGATAATTCCCATTGCCTCACCTGCTGCGCCACCTCAGGCTTCGGCCCCAGCTCCAGCAGGCGCCTGGCGAAGTTTGCAGCTCCCAGAAAATTCCGTAATTTGAAGAAAAGGTTCAGAGCTGTCCGAAGCACCAAAATCATGTGCACCGGCTGCAGGTTGGAGTGAGTGAAATATGCTGCCATCTGCGGAAAAAACAGCAGAAAAATGGGATTAAATCCTCAGGAATAATGGTAAAAATCCAGGGAATTGGTTCTGTCAAGTGGCTCCTGATGTGGTTCCTTGAAAATGGGGAAATTGTGGATTTTTTTTTGAGTTTTAAGCTCTTTGAGGGTTGAAAAGGATTCCCTTGAAGGGAAGAAATTCTGCATTTCCCAGGGAAGGAAATTTGTGTTTTTCAGGGCAGAAATCTTGTGTTTTCCAGGGTAGGAATTCCATGTTTCCCACCTCAGAAATTCAGCATTTCTTCCCTCAGAAACTCCATGTTTCTCACTTCAGGAATTCTGCATTTCTCCCCTCAGAAATCCCACATTCTCCCTTCACAAATCCCTCATTTTCCCACCTCAAAAATCCCATCTTTTTCCCCTCAGAAATCCCTCATTTTCCCCTCAGAAATCCCTCATTTTCCCCTCAGAAATCCCTCATTTTCCCCTCAGAAATCCCACGTTTTCCTCCTTCAGAAATCCCTTATTTTCCCCTCAGAAATCCCATTTTCCACCCCTCACAAATTCCACATTTTCGCCCTCACGAATCCCACATTTCTTCCCTCAGAAATTCCACATTTTCCCCTCACAAATCCCACATTTCTCCCCTCAGAATTCCACATTTTCCCACCTCAAAAATCCCACATTTTCCCCTCAGGAATTCCACTTTTCTCCCCTCAGAAATCTCATATTTTTCCCCTCAGAAATCTCATATTTTTCCCCTCACAAATCCCACATTCTCCCCTCACAAATCCCACATTCTCCCCTCACAAATCCCACATTTTCCCACCTCAAAAATCCCATATTTCTCCTCTCAGGAACTTCGTATTTCTTCCCTCAGAAATCCTCTATTTTTCCCTCAGAAATCCCACATTTTCCCACCTCAAAAACCCCGTATTTCTCCCCTCAGGAATCCCCCATTTTCCCCTCAGGAACTCTGTATTTCTCCCCTCAGAACTCCCACATTTTCCCCTCACAATTCCCAAGTAATTTCTCCCCTCAGAAATTCCATATTTTCCCCTCACAAATCCCATATTTCCCCCTCAGAAATCCCACATTTTCTCCTCACAAATCCCTTGTTTTCCCCTCAGAATTCCCAAATTATTTTCCCCTCAGAATTCCCATATTTTCCCACCTCGCAGCTCCTCTTCTGCTGCTCCAGGGTCTCCTTGGGCAGTTTTTTCCTCTCGATCTCCATGGACAATCCCACAATGTATTCCCGGCAGATGGCGATCAGCTGCTGCGCCTTGGGAACGGGGAAAATAAATATGGGATTTAATCCTTGGGAACGGGGAAAAATACAGGATTTAATCCTTGGGAATGGGGAAAATGTGGGATTGAATCCTTGGGAACAGGGAAAAATATGGGATTGAATCCTTTCCAGGGACTGGGGAAAAATGTGTGATTGAATCCTTCCTCGGGATTGGAAATGGGGAAAAATCTGGGATAAAACCCTTCCTTGGGAATGGGAATGCAGCAAAATGTGGGATAAAACCATTCCCAGGGATTTGGATCAGGGGAAATTCAGGGATCAAAGCCTTCCCCAGGATTTGGGTAAAATATGGGATAAAACCATATCTCGGGATCAGGATCAGGAATGGCACAAAATCAGGGTTAAAACCTTTCCCAGGGAACACCCTGGGATCGGGATTGGGATCAGGGACAAAATCAGGGATCAAATCACTCCCTAGAATCAGGATCGGGATTGGGATCAGGATTTGGATCGGGATCGGGATCAAGATCAGAATTAGAATTGGGATTGTGATCAGGATTGGGATCAGGATTTGGATCGGGATCGGAATCAAGATCAGGATTAGAATTGGGATTGTGATCAGGATTGGGATCAGGATTTGGATCGGGATCGGAATCAAGATCAGGATTAGAATTGGGATTGTGATCAGGATTGGGATCAGGATTTGGATCGGGATCGGAATCAAGATCAGGATTAGAATTGGGATTGTGATCAGGATTGGGATCAGGATTTGGATCGGGATCGGAATCAAGATCAGGATTAGAATTGGGATTGTGATCAGGATTGGGATCAGGATTTGGATCGGGATCGGAATCAAGATCAGGATTAGAATTGGGATTGTGATCAGGATTGGGATCAGGATTTGGATCGGGATCGGAATCAAGATCAGGATTAGAATTGGGATTGTGATCAGGATTGGGATCAGGATTTGGATTGGGATTGGGATTTGGATCGGGATCGGGATCGGGATTGGGATTGGGATCAGGATCAGGATCGGAATCAGAACTGGGATTGGGATCAGGATAGGGATCAGAATTGGGATCAGGATCGGGACTGGGATCAAAACCAGGATGAACCGCCAACCTCGGCGATCTCCTGCTTGTTATCCACCACCAGCAGAGGGACGCTCAGCAGGATCTGCCGGAATTTCTCCACAGCCTCCTCGAACTTCCCGGCCGTGGTGAGCTGGTAGCAGAGCTGCAGCCGCTGGATCAGGTCGTTCAGCTTCAACCCCACGGCTGGCAGAGCGTTCTTCATCCCACCGTCCTTCCTGCGATCCCAAAAATATGGGGAATTTGGGATGGGGAGTGAGGAGTGGGGAGAGGGGATTGGGATTGGAGTGAGAAATCCAACTGGGAATATCAACCAGGAATTGCCTGGACAGCTCCAAGTGTGGAATTGTTTTCAGGTTTTTGATTTTTATTTTTTAAGGGAGATTATTAGGTCAGGAAAGAAGTCCAAGGTTGACTCCTAGCTGAGATCGATCCCAGAAAAAATCCCAGGAATTCCCTCCTGGACACCTCCAGGGATGGAATTTTTTGAGTTTTTTTATTTTTATTTTTTAAGGGAGATTATTAGGGTGGGAAAGAAGCCAAAGGTTGAGTCTGAGTTGGGATCGATCCCAGAAACAAATCCCAGGAATTCCCTCCTGGACACCTCCAGGTGTGGAACTTCATTTAGGATTTTTATTTTTATTTTTTAAGGGAGATTTTAGGATTATTAGGTTGGGAAAGAAGTCCAAGGTTGAGTCCGAGCTGGGATTGATCCCAGAAAAAATCCCAGGAATTCCCTCCTGGACACCTCCAGCCATGCGAATCCAAACTTTCCCAAGGATTTTCCCTTTTCCAGCAGGAATTTCCCCAAATTCCCACCTGGCAGATCCCAAAATTCCCCCTTTTCTCCCTCAGCATTCTCCGTTCCCATCCCGGGATTTTCCAGCTCCTTCTCACCTCCAGGATCCCAAAAAAATCCCCCAAAAAATCCCAAGATTGGGAAAGAATCCCAAGGTGATCCAAGTGTGATCTGGGATGGATAAACATCACCAACTCCAAATCCCAGGAATTCCTCTATGCACTCCCAGCCCCGAAAATTCCCGGATTTCCACTGGGAAGAGCATTCCTAACTCCTCTGGACATCCCTGGAACATTCTGGAAATCCCTGGAATGCTCAGGAAATCCCAGGAACGAATCCCTGGAATGTTCAGAAAATCCCTGGAATGATCCAGAAATGTTCCGGGAAATCCCAGGGACATTCCGAAAATCCCTGGACCAAATCCCTGGAATGATCCAGAAATCCCTGGAATGTTCTGGAAATGTTCCAGAAATCCCTGGAACATTCTGGAAATGTTCCGGAAACCCCCGGAATGAATTTCTGGAATGTTCCAGAAATCCCTGCAACGTTCTGGAAATGTTCCGGAAAGGACAGGAATGTCCCAGAAATTCCTGGAACGGTCTGGAAATATTCGGGAAACGCCTGGAACGATCCAGAAACCCCTGGAATGTTCTGGAAACATTCCAGAAACCCCTGGAATGAACCCCTGGAATACTCAGGAAATCCCCGGAATGTTCTGGAAACCCCTGGAACATTCTGGAAACATTCCAGAAACCCCCAGAATGTTCTGGAAACATTCCGGAAACCCCTGGAATGCACCCCTGGAATGCTCAGGAAATCCCAGGAACGTTCTGGAAACATTCCAGAAACCCCTGGAATGCTCAGGAAACCCCCGGTATGTTCTGGAAACCCCTGGAATATTCTGGAAACATTCCAGAAACCCCCGGAATGTTCTGGAAACGTTCCGGAAACCCCTGGAATGCACCCCTGGAATGCTCAGGAAACCCCCGGAATGTTCTGGAAACATTCCGGAAACCCCTGGAATGCTCAGGAAACCCCCGGAACGTTCTGGAAACCCCTGGAACGCTCACCAGTTGCGCTGGGGGAAGGCGTACATGGCGGGCAGGCTGGGCAGAGCCTGGAAGGAGCTGCGGCCGCGGGAGAAGGTCTGCAGGAAGAGCTGCTTGTAGGGTCGGAAGTTGGTGACGCCAACCTGGTCGTGCAGCAGCTGGGAGAGAGAGAAATCCGGGATTTGGGTGGGAAAACCCAAAAATCCAGGGATTGGGGAGGGAAAATTCAGGGATTTGGGGAGGAAAATTGGGATTGGGGTGGGAAAAGGACAGGAAAATGTGGATTGGGGTGGGAAAAATAGGGATTGGGGTGGGATAACCCGAAAATCCAGGGATTTGGGAGCGAAAATTCATGGATGGGACAGGAAAATAGGGATTTGGGTAAGGAAAATGGGAATTGAGGTGGGAAAACCCAGAAATCCAGGGATTTGGGAGAGAAAATTCATGGATTTGGGCAGGAAAATTGGGATTGGGGTAGGAAAAATTCATGGATTGGAACAAGAAAATAGGGATTGGACGGGAAAAATCCATGGATTGGGGTGGGAAATAGGGATTGGGGTGAGAAAAGGACAGGAAAATGTGGATTGGGGTGGGAAAAATAGGGATTGGGGTGGGAAAACCCAGAAATCCAGGGATTTGAGGAGGAAAATAGGGATTGGGGTGGGAAAAATTCATGGATTGGGACAGGAAAATAGGGATTGGGTTGGGAAAAGGACAGGGAAACATGGATTGGGACAGGAAAATAGGGATTGGGGTGGGAAAACCCAGAAATCCAGGGATTTGGGCAGGGAAATATTGGACTGGGGAAAGAAAATATGGAATTCATGGACTGGGGAGAAAATATATTGGATTGGAGTGGGAAAACCCAAAAATCCAGGGATTGGGGTGGGGCAATTCATGGATTGGGGTGGGAAAAGGACAGGAAAACGTGGATTGGGGTGAGAAAATGTGGATTGGGGCAGGAAAATATGGAATTCAGGGATTGGGGCAGGAAAATGTGGATTGGGAAGATGGATTTTAGTGGAAAAGGACAAGAAAATAGGAATTAGGGAGGGAAAAACAGGGATTGGGACAGGAAAACTTGGCTCAGGAAGCAGCCAGGCCTCGGTTTGGGTCAAATCCACAAAAAAATCAGGAATAAAATATTCCCAAATGGACACAAAGCCAAGTTTTGGGTGGGAGCAGAGAAAATAAAGGGGAAAGGCAGCGTTTTTCCGTGGAAATTCCATGAAAATTCCATGGAAATTCCATGGAAATTCCGTGAAAATCTCACCCTCATGGCTGTTTCGAAGGATCCTGCCAGGATGTGATCCACAGGCAGTTGGGAATTGTTGCACCACACCTGGGAAAGGAGGGAATTTGGGATTGGGATGGGGAAACCACCCAGAATTCCCCAAAAATTCCCACACTGGACTCACAAATCCCCAAAAAAAAAAAATCCCAAAAAGAAGAAGAGCAAAGGAGAAAATTCCTATTTTTCCAGGACTGGAATTGGCAGAACCACCCAGAATTCCAAAATAATTCCCACATTTGTCTCACAAATCCCAAAAAAAATTATCCCAAAAAGGGAAGTAAAGGAGGAAATTCCTGTTTTTCACAAATTTCAGAAAAGGAGGAGAGAAGGAGAAAATTCCTGTTTTTCCAGGATTAGGGTTGGAATTGGGAGAACTGCCAGGAATTCCCAAAAATTCCCATGTTGGACTCACAAATCCCCCAAAAAATACCCCAAAAAGAGGAGGAGCAAAGGAAAAATATCCCATTTTTCCAGGGAAATCCAGGCAGGATTGGGATTGGCAGAACCACCCAGAATTCCAAACTAATTCCCACATTTGGCTCACAAATCCCAAAAAAAAAATCCCAAAAGAAGAGAAGGAAATCAGAAAATTCCTGTTTTTCACAAATCCCAAAATAAAAATCTCAGAAGAGGAAGAGCAAAGCAGAAAATTCCCATTTTTCCAGGGAAATCCAGGCAGGATTGGGATTGGCAGAACCACCCAGAATTCCCAAAAATTCCCACGTTTGGCTCACAAATCCCAAAATAAAAATCCCAAAAAGAGGAAGAGCAAAGGAGAAAATTCCTGTTTTTCATAAATCCCCAAATAAAAATCCTGAAAGAGAAGGAGGAAAGCAGAAAATTCCCATTTTTCCAGGATTGGGATTGGCAGAACCACCCAGAATTCCCAAAAATTCCCATGCTGGATTCACAAATCCCCCAAAAAAATATCCCAGAAGAGAAGAAGGAAATCAGAGAATTCCTGTTTTTCACAAATCCCAAAAATAAAATTCCCGAAAGAGGAGAAGGAAAGGAAAAAAATTCCCATTTTTCCAGGATTGGGACTGGGATGGGCAGAACTGCCAGAAATTCCAAAAAAATTCCCATGTTTGACTCACAAATCCCAAAAAAAAATCCCGAAATAGAAGCAGGAAAGGAGAAAATTCCTGTTTTTCCCAAATTCCAAAAGAGGAACAAACTAAAAAATTCCTGTTTTTCACCAATTCCCAAATAAAAATCCCAAAAGACGAATAGCCAAGCAGCAAATTCCCATTTTTCCAAGGAAATTCCCAGATTTTACCTGGGCTGGGCTGGTGCCTTTGGTGGGAGGAACGAAAAATCCATCCTCAGCTGATCCTGCTGAACCTGCAGGGACATCCTGGAAAAATTCCAGAAAAATCCCATAAAAATCCCAGAATTCCCATTAAATCCCAGCTGGAAAACCCCAGAGAATGCAGAATTCCCAAGGGATTTTTGGGAATTTTTGGGAATTTCTGGGAATTTCCTACCAGCTCGGGAGGAAGATCCAAATCCTCCTCGACTTCCCATCCTCCTCCTTCCTCCTGGCTTTTTCCAGCTCCTTCCTCTCCGAAGGCTTCTCCTGCATCCACGAATCCATCTGGGAAAAATGGGAATATTTAGGGAAAATTCCTGGTTTTCTGGGGAAATTCCTAGATTTTCTAGGAAAATTCTTGGGTTTTATGGGAGAATTCTCAGGTTTTCTGGGAAAATTCCTGGATTTTCTGAGAAAATTCCTGGATTTTCTGGGGAAAATGGGAATATGGTGTTTTTCTGGGGAAATTCTCAGGTTTTCTGGAAAATTCTCAGGTTTTCTGGGAAAATTCCTTGGTTTTCCAGGGAAATTCCCAGATTCTGTGAGGAAAATGAGAATATGGTCTTTTTCTGGGAAAATTCCTGTGTTTTCTGGAAAAATTCACTGATTTTCTGGGAAATTCTCAGCTTTTCTGGGAGAATTCACTGATTTTCTAGGAAAATTCCTGGATTTTCTGGGAAAATTCCTGGATTTTCTGGGAAAATTCCTGGATTTTTCTGGGAAAATTCCTGGATTTTTCTGGGAAAATTCCTGGATTTTTCTGGGAAAATTCCTTGATTTTTCTGGGAAAATTCCTGGATTTTTCTGGGAAAATTCCCGGATTCTGTGACGAAAATGGGAATATGGGTGTTTTTCTGGGAGAATTCCTGGATTTTCTGGGAAAAGTCCTGTGTTATCTGGGAAAATTCACTGATTGTCTTGGAAAATTCCCATATTTTCTGGGAGAATTCCTGGGTTTTCTGGGAAAATTATGGGTTTTCTGGGAAAATTATGGGTTTTCTGGGAAAATTTTTGGGTTTTCTGGAAAAATCTTTGGGTTTTGTGAGATAATTCCTGGATTTTCTGGGAGAATTCACTGATTTTCTGGGAGAATTCACTGATTTTCTAGGAAAATTCACTGCTTTTCTAGGAAAATTCCCAGATTTTCCTGGAAAATTCCCAATTTCCCACCTTCATCCAGCTGCAGCTCAGCGTCCTCCCCCCAGCCCTCGGTGCCCACGGCCTCGATGTCGATGTCGGCAGCCAGAGCTCCTCCTTTGCCTGCAAAAAACCGGGAATGAACCTCGGGAGAGAATTCCAGGAGGGAAAAAACTCCAATTCCCAATGTGGGGATGCAGTTTGGGATGGAATTTTGAGGGATTTTTGGGGATTTGGGATGAGAATTCCAGGAATTCCCTCCTGGACACCTCCAGGGATGAAAACTCCAAACCCTTCTGAGGATTTTCCCTTTTCCAGCAGGAATTTCCCCAAATTCCCACCCTGGCAGATCCCAAATTCCCCTTTTTTTCTGGGATGAGCTCCTCCAGCTCCCTCTGCATTCTCCATTCCCTCCTCCTGCTGGGAAATTCCCTGGAAAATCCCAATTTTCCCACTTCCCAGCCCTCAGTCCATCCAGATCCTGAATGGACATTCCCA
The DNA here is from genome assembly GCF_008360975.1 of Lichenostomus cassidix. Taxonomy (NCBI): domain Eukaryota; kingdom Metazoa; phylum Chordata; class Aves; order Passeriformes; family Meliphagidae; genus Lichenostomus; species Lichenostomus cassidix. The sequence goes on from NC_139505.1 coordinate 2,943,500, forward strand.
GGGGTCAGTCCTTGGCCTCATCCCATTCTCACCTCATTCCCATCCCATTATTCCCAATTCCCAATCCTATTCATATTCCCATTCCCATCTCAATTCCAATTCCAATTTCCATTCCCATTCCCAATTATTCCCATTCCCTATTCCATTCCTATTCCCATCCCAATTCCAATTCCCATTCTTCCCAATTCCCAATCCTATTCATATTCCAATTCCAATTTCCATTCCCAATTCCAATTCCCATTATTCCCAATTCCCATTCTGAGTCTCATTTCCCATTCCCATTATTCCCAATCCCATTCCATTCCCATTTCAATCCCATTTCCCATTCCCATCCCTATCCCAAATCTCATTCTTATTCCTGTTCCCATCCCATTCCCATTACTCCCATTCCATCCCCATTCCATCCCCATTCCATTCCCATTATTTATTCCCATTCCCATTATTCCCATTCCATTCCCAATATTCCCATTATTCCCATTCCTATTATTCCCATTCCCACTCCATTCCCATCCAGCTCCATCCCCACTTCTCCAGAACACTCCGCTCATTCCTCACAACAACCCCACAATCCACAACCTCCCCTGCTCATCCCAAATCCCACAAAAATCCCATAAATCCCCCAAAAACCCCACAAATCCCGACCTTTCCCGGCGATGTTGCCCTCGAAGAACCCTCTGGACACAGTCAGCAGAGGCCAGTTGGTGTCCAGAGGCATCACAATCCCATCAATCCCACAAAAACCCCATAAATCCCACAAAAACCCCATAAATCCCAAAAATCCCCCAAAAACCCCACAAATCCCGACCTTTCCTGGCGATGTTTCCCTCGAAGAAGCCTCTGGACACAGTCAGCAGAGGCCAGTTGGTGTCCAGCGGCATCACAATCCCACAAATCCCACAATATCCCACCATCCCAATCCCCCAAATCCCATAAATCCCACAAAAACCCCATAAATCCCAAAAATCCCCCCAAAATCCCATAAATCCTGACCTTTCCTGGCGATGTTTCCCTCGAAGAACCCTCTGGACACAGTCAGCAGAGGCCAGTTGGTGTCCAGCGGCATCCCAACCCCACAAATCCCATCAATCCCACAATATCCCACCATCCCAATCCCATAAATCCCATAAATCCCATAAAAATCCCACAAATCCCATAAAAATCCCACAAATCCCATAAAAATCCCACAAATCCCATAAAAATCCCACAAATCCGGACCTTTCCCGGCGATGTTTCCCTTGAAGAACCCTCTGGACACAGTCAGCAGAGGCCAGTTGGTGTCCAGAGGCATCCCAATCCCATCAATCCCACAAATCCCAATCCCATAAATCCCATAAAAATCCCATAAACCTCACAAATCCCGACCTTTCCCGGCGATGTTTCCCTCGAAGAAGCCTCTGGACACAGTCAGCAGAGGCCAGTTGGTGTCCAGAGGCATCACCGGCGCCGGCGGCTGCAGCAGCTTCGCCTCGGGATCCACCGCCGGGATCTGGGAATTCGGGAAAATCCCGATTTTTGGGATCTTGTGGGAAAAATCCCAGTTTTTGGGATCCCGTGGGAACATCCCAGTCTGTGGGAAAACTGACAGATCTACAGGAAAATCCTGATTTTTGGGATCTCGTGGGGAAAATCCCAATCTTTGGGATCTCGTGGGAACATCCTGATCTTTGGGATCTATGGGGAAATCCTGATCTTTGGGATGGAAAATCCTGATTTTTGGGATCCCATGGGAAATGCCATTCTTTGGGAAAACTCATGGGATACGCAGGGAAAATCCCAATCTTTGGGATCCCGTGGGAAATCCCAATTTTTTGGGGAAAATTTCCCCAATTTTATGGGGAAAACCCTGATTTTTGGAATCTGATCTGGATAGAAAATCCCATTCTTTGGGATCCCATGGGAAATGCCATTCTTTGGGGAAACTCATGGGATCTGCAGGGAAAATCCCAATCTTTGGGATCGGCAGGGAAATCCTGATCTTTGGGATCCCATGGGAAATCCCAGTCTGTGGGAAAACTGACAGATCTACAGGAAAATCCTGATTTTTGGGATCTCGTGGGAAAATCCCAGTTTTTGGGATCCCATGGGAAATCCCAGTCTGTGGGAAAACTGACAGATCTACAGGAAAATCCTGATTTTTGGGATCTTGTGGGGAAAATCCCAATCTTTGGGATCTCATGGGAACATCCTGATTTTTTGGGATCCATGGGGAAAATCCTGATTTTTGGGATCCCATCTGGATGGAAAATCCCATTCTTTGGGATGGAAAATCCTGACTTTTGGGATCCCATGGGAAATGCCATTCTTTGGGAAAACTCATGGGATCCACAGGGAAAATCCCAATATTTGGGATCCCATAGAAAATCCTAATCTTTGGGAAAACTGACAGATCTACAGGAAAATCCGGATTTTTGGGATCTTGTGGGAAAATCCCAGTTTTTGGGATCCCATGGGAAATCCCAGTCTGTAGGAAAACTGACAGATCTACAGGAAAATCCGGATTTTTGGGATCTCGTGGGGAAAATCCCGATTTTTGGGATCTCATGGGAACATCCTGATTTTTTGGGATCCATGGGGAAAATCCTGATTTTTGGGATCCCATCTGGATGGAAAATCCCATTCTTTGGGATGGAAAATCCTGATCTTTGGGATTCCATGGAAAATGCCAATCTTTGGGATCCACCGGGAAAATCTCCTTCTTTGGGATCCACTGGGAAAATCCTGATGTTTGGGATCCCATGGGAAATCCCATTCCGTGGGATCCACAGGGAAATCCTGTTCTTTGGGATGGAAAATTCTGGGGTTTGGGATGGAAAATCCTGATTTTTGGGACCCTATGGGAAATCTCCTCTCTTTGGGAAAACTCATGGGATCTGCAGGGAAAATCCCAATCTTTGGGATCTGCAGGGAAAATCCTGATTTTTAGGATCTGAAGGGAAAATCCTGACTTTTTGGGATCCGAAGGGAAAATCCTGATTTTTGGGAAAACTCATGGGATCCACAGGGAAAATCCTGATCTGTGGGAAAACTGATGGATCTGTGGGAAAATCTGATTTTTGGGATCTCATGGAAAATCCTGATCTGTGGGAGAACTGACAGATCTGTGGGAAATCCCAATCTTTGGGATCCATGGGGGAATCCTGATCTTTGGGAAAACTCATTGGATACACAGGGAAATCCTGATCTTTGGGATGGAAAATCCTGTTTTTCAGGTTGTCCCTCCTTCCCAAATTCCCGAAATTCCCGGATTCCTCACCGTCTCCTTCTCGGGATCGAAGGATTCCCTCAGAGTCGCTGCCTCCTCATCCAGCCCGTGGGTGGCTGCAGTCAGGTAAGCCAGAGACTCTGCAATTCCAGACAGGAAATTTGGGAATTCACACGGGAAATTTGGGATTCCACGCTGGGATTCCCAGAATTTCCCACCGGGAATGCTGGAATTTCACACCAGGAATCCCAGAATTTCACACCAGAAATGCCGGAATTCCTGACCCCAATCCCTCCCGGGAGCAGAATTCCCAATCCCAAAAACCTCCAAGTTTCATTCCCTATCCCTCCCAGCTCAGAATTCCCAATCCCAGCAGGAATTCCCAATCCCACCCCCTATCCATCTCAGAATTCCCAATCCTTCTCCATCTCGGAATTCCCAATCCCATGGCTCAGAATTCCCAATCCCAGCAGGAATTCCCAATCCCACCCCCTATCCATCTCAGAATTCCCAATCCCATGGCTCAGAATTCCCAATCCCAGCAGAAATTCCCAATCCCAGCTCAGAATTCTCAATCCCAGCTCAGAATTCCCAATCCCTCCAAGGTTCATTCCCAATCCCAATCCCTCTCCAGCTCAGAATTCCCAATCCCAAAACCCTCCAAGGTTCATTTCCAATCCCTCCCCAGGTCAGTATTCCCGATCCCATCTCCGAATTCCCGATCCCAGCAGGAATTCCTGATCCCAGGACTCTCCAAGTTTCATTCATTCCCAATCCAAATCCCTCCCAGCTCAGAATTCCCAATCTCTCATTCCCAATCCCAAGGCTCATTCCCAATCCCAATCCCTCCCAGCTCAGAATTCCCGATCCCATGTCCGAATTCCTGATCCCAGCAGGAATTCCCAAACTCAGCCCCTCCCAGCTCTGAATTCCCAATTCCTCCCAGCTCAGAATTCCCAATCCCAGCTCAGAATTCCCAATCCCAATCCCAGCTCAGAACTCCCAATCCCAGCTCAGAACTCCCAATCCCATCTCGGAATTCCCAATCCCAGTTTAGAATTCCCAATCGCAGCTCAGAACTCCCAATCCCAAACCCCGGAATTCCCAATCCCAAACCCCGGAATTCCCAATCCCAAACCCCGGAATTCCCAATCCCAAACCCCGGAATTCCCAATCCCAAGGCTCCAAATTCCCAATCCCATCTCAGAATTCCTGATCCCAGCAGGAATTCCCAATCCCAGCTCGGAATTCCCAATCCCTCCAAGGTTCATTCCCAATCCCAATCCCATCTCAGAACTCCCAATCCCAGCAGGAATTCCCAATCCCAATCCCATCTCAGAACTCCCAATCCCAGCTCAGAATTCCCAATCCCAGCTCAGAATTCCCAATCCCAGCTCAGAATTCCCAATCCCTCCCAGCTCAGAATTCCCAATCCCAGCAGGAATTCCCAATCCCAGCCCAGAATTCCCAATCCCTCCCCATCTCAGAACTCCCAATCCCAAACCCTGGAATTCCCAATCCCAAACCCCGGAATTCCCAATCCCAAGGCTCCAAATTCCCAATCCCATCTCAGAACTCCCAATCCCATCTCGGAATTCCCAATCCCAGCTCAGAATTCCCAATCCCAGCTCAGAATTCCCAATCCCTCCAAGGTTCATTCCCAATCCCAATCCCAATCCCAGCTCAGAATTCCCTCTCCCAGCAGGAATTCCCAATCCCAATCCCATCTCAGAACTCCCAATCCCAGCAGGAATTCCCAATCCCAGCAGGAATTCCCAATCCCAGCTCAGAATTCCCAATCCCAGCTCAGAATTCCCAATCCCAGCTCCTCCCAGCTCAGAATTCCCAATCCCTCCAAGGTTCATTCCCAATCCCAATCCCTCCCAGCTCAGAATTCCCAATCCCAGCAGGAATTCCCAATCCCAATCCCATCTCAGAACTCCCAATCCCATCTCAGAACTCCCAATCCCATCTCGGAATTCCCAATCCCAGCAGGAATTACCAATCCCAGTTCAGAATTCCCGAGAATCTGCTCACTCTGGCCGCAGCTGCGCAGGATCCTGACCCTCTCGGCCACGTCGCCCAGGTACAGAGCGTTCTGGTAATGTCCACTCATGTCCTTGCGGATCTCCGCTGGCCACAGGGAAAATTGGGATCAGAGTCATCCCAGATCGATGGGAATTCGGGGTTGGAAGTGTTTTAGGGGGTTTGAGGGTTTGCAGTGTTCCCTGAGCCTGTTCCCAACGGGAATTCAGGGATTGTTGGTGTTTTGTGGGGTTTTATTGGGTTTTAATGGGTTTTCAGAGTTCCCAGGTCCTGTTCCCAACGGGAATTCAGGGTTGGAATTGTTTTATGGGGTTTTTGTGGGTTTTCAGAGTTCCCAGGTCCTGTTCCCAACGGGAATTCAGGGTTGGAATTGTTTTCTGGGGTTTTAATGGGTTTTCAGAGTTCCCAGGTCCTGCTCTCAACGGGAATTCAGGGATTGTTGTTGTTTTCTGGGGTTTTAATGGGTTTTCAGAGTTCCCAGGTCCTGTTCCCAACGGGAATTCAGGGATTGTTGGTGTTTTATGGGGTTTTTCCAGGTTTTCAACATTCCCAGCTCCCATTCCCAATGGGAATTCACAGATTTTCATCATTTCCTGGAGTTTTCCCACATTCCCAGCTCCCATTCCCACCCCAAACTCACCCATTTTCATCATTTTCCTCATTTTCCCACATTCCCCCCTCCCATCCCTGTTACAAACTCACCAATTTTCATCATTTCCCACCCAAACTCCCCAATTTTCCCCATTTTCCACCCCAAAACTCACCGATTTTCATTATTTTCTTCATTTTTCCACCCAAATCTCACAGATTTTCATCATTTTCCACCCAAATCTCACAGATTTTCATCATTTTCCACCCAAATCTCACAGATTTTCATCATTTTCCACCCAAATCTCACAGATTTTCATCATTTTCCACCCAAATCTCACAGATTTTCATCATTTTCCACCCAAATCTCACAGATTTTCCTCATTTTCCACCCAAATCTCACAGATTTTCCTCATTTTCCACCCAAATCTCACAGATTTTCCTCATTTTCCACCCAAATCTCACAGATTTTCCTCATTTTCCACCCAAATCTCACAGATTTTCCTCATTTTCCACCCAAATCTCACAGATTTTCCTCATTTTCCA